>NW_015175381.1:287677-389440 GCF_001447785.1 Gekko japonicus | reverse complement strand
GAGACGCTCTTGCACTTTCGGGGGGATTTAAATTTTCCCCCGAAATTTTTTCCAACTTTTTTTGTTTTTGTGCACATGTGGGGACTGGCCCACGTGTGCACAAACCTCCCCCGCCCCCCAGCTGCCCCCGGAGCGCTGATCTAGCGATCCGCACTCCGGGGGCAAGTTGGCTATTAGAATATATGATGATGTAGGACTTGAGTTTGGCCATACAAGTTCCTTTAGGGTTGCTTCCCATGTTACATTTTTTTTCAGTAGGGAAGGATTTCAAACCACTCCCATATGTTATTGCCACATGAATACATACTGCCACTGAGAAAGAACTGAGTGCTACTGAGTAGCGTTCTATTAATGCATAGTACATTCACCCTTTTATATTGTGTTTTAAAACCATGAATCAAGTCTGTTTTTCCTGCTTAAAATACCTGAAAGGAAGCAGTTAAATTATTACAGTGATATCTGTCCAGGTACTTAGCTCTTCCACAGAATTTGAATACCCATGGAAACAACTCACTGCCATGAAACAATTTTGTTTAGTCTTCCTTACAGAGTCTGTTTTTCCTGCTTAAAATATCTGAAAGGAAGCAGTTAAATTATTACAGTGATATCTGTCCAGGTACTTAGCTCTTCCACAGAATTTGAATACCCATGGAAACAACTCACTGCCATAAAACAATTTTGTTTAGTCTTCCTTACAGATAAAAGCAGCATTTTAGAGTAGAATATGAAAACTACCCAGACACATACCATTCTTTCCTTAATAGCTTCTTAATGATTTCCATAGGTTGCGTTCACATAGGCAATTTGATCTGTTGCCCTTGCTGTTTTAGGGAAGTTAGCTGTCGTGTTCTAAGAGGCGAGACTTATTCTTAGTCATGTGTCCATACTGACCATTCATGACCGGAGCTGGAGATAAGGCGCCGAGCCTAAAGTATCCTCTTGCTCATTTGGTGAATGGCACCTAAGCAGACCGTGAAAACAGGAAATATTTTATAGGAACAGCCACCTGTGATAATTTTGATTTGTGGGAAGAATTTCATGTCTCTCCATGTATCTTATCACTGGCGACCAAAACTTACTAAATTTCGTATGTGTACCCGGGTGAGTTGGTTGATTTTCTCCTGAAAGGAAGCAGTTAAATTATTACAGTGATATCTGTCCAGGTACTTAGCTCTTCCACAGAATTTGAATACCCATGGAAACAACTCACTGCCATAAAACAATTTTGTTTAGTCTTCCTTACAGATAAAAGCAGCATTTTAGAGTAGAATATGAAAACTACCCAGACACATACCATTCTTTCCTTAATAGCTTCTTAATGATTTCCATAGGTTGCGTTCACATAGGCAATTTGATCTGTTGCCCTTGCTGTTCCCGTATGGATTTAAAGTGCACGATCACACAGCAACATCTGCCTGTCATGCCCCAGTTGTCTGAGTCCCCTCCCACTGCTTGCTGTGAGTTTCTTTGATACCTGAGAAAGTCCGGTCCTGTTGGTCTGAGCTGGTTCCAAAATGGATTTCTTGCTGTCTAGTTGCACTCTTGCGTACCCAAGCCATCAGGCAGGTCTGGCTGGTTTCTTGTTTTCTGGCTGCCATTTTTAAAAAACTAGTTAGCGATGATCACATAACTGCACAGTCGCACCTCCCTCCCCCCTCCCTCCCTTTCTTAGAGTGGCTGCTCAAAACCTTCCTTTTAAAAACTCTCAAAGAAAGATGCCTCTGTTCTTCAGCTTTTTTCTGTCCTTTGGGGAAGAGGTAAATTGAAAAGATTACAGGGAGGACAGCAGTGAACTCCACATCCCAGCATTCTCAGCAAGTGTTTGTGCGCATGCTCAGAGGAAAAACTTTTAAAAGTAATGGCTGACAGCCCCATGAACTACATATCCCAGCAGGTTCATCCCTGCTTGTGGGCATGCTCCTAGGACAAACTTCTAAAAAAATGGCTGATAGGCTGACTTCGTGCTTGGTGCTGTCTGTTCACTCCATGGCCAGTAAAATCGCTTTGAAGAGTGCTAAAAGGTGTGTGTCTGGTCAGGATTCTCTGTAACAAAATAATCTGGCTCTATTAGAGGCAGGGCAACAGTGGATGCGACCATAAAGTACTAAATACGTCCACTCAGGAAGTCAGACCTTTTGAATTCAGTGATAGTTTAAGGTTATCTATGTGTTCAGAAAAAAGGTAGTACAGTGCCACTTCAGCATGCAGGGGGAAATAGGATGGCTGAATGTAGAAAATTAGCACAACAGGTAGAATTTTTTTCCTTACCATACTTGTTTTCTATGAGCAAGAGAAAGATTTTGTCATGAACTATGAGCCTGCAACTAAAGTGGTACTGTACCTTGTACTTTGTTTTGCCTGTACCATATTCCTTCTTTATAAGAAAATATACTCAGTATTAGCTGCTTCAAAGTAATAAATCTAATAAGGTCTAGGAATATGTCAAATGCCCTGCCACATAAATCAGGATCTTCCATTCTTTAGGCCCTCATCAATTAAAACATGTAAACTGGACCATAGTATACCACAAGCAGGAATGAATAGTATGCACCAGACTGAGGAATCTGCTGAACAATACAGCTCCAGTTGTCTCTGGGCATTTTCTCGTGAGCTTAAATCGCTTTGGGTCCTTTAGAGAAATCACTAATATGGAACAGAAAAGTGAGGCCTTTTTGAGCGTTCTCACCAAAGTAATGTTTGCAGTTGAAGCAAGAGCTCCATCCATAAAAATGCCAACAAAACGCCTGCAGAGGAAGGTATGGGGTGGTCACTAGCCAATCCAAGAGGAATTTCTTTGAGACCTTATGGCAATCAGTCAGGCAAGTGGTGCAATTCTTTGCATCTTTCTCAAAGGAAAGTTTTTATCACAGAATCAGTTAGTTTCTACTGTAGCTAAATTCACCAGGTGATGAAGACATAGACAGACAAATAGCTTTTTGCCTACTGAGGTTCTGCACAAACACAGCAGGCAATAGAGTGAGGACCAACTGATCAGAACCCTTTTCCGAAGAGATCTACCTTCTCTCAAATGATCTTGATTTATCCAAGTGTGGAACCTGGTTAAATTGCACTTTTTGTTAGTCAGAAGTCAATTAATTATGTACAAGTAACTGTACATAATCTTAACTGTTTGTAATTATTTGTGCAATAAAAAACAAAAAAAAGTTATACTTGAGGGTACATTTGGAATAAAGAAATAAGGTTGTGAACAAAAAAAGAAGTCAGTTAAAACAGTTTAGCTTTCTATTCGCCCCTTAACAGAATACCAGCAAGTTGAACAAGCCACTGAAATCCCACACAAAATCAGAGATAAGATTTGATTTCATTGCAACCATGAAACACTGAACTGAACATGAAACACTGAATTGAAATTATAGACAAGTGCCACTGACTTATGTAACTATCCCACAGGCAAATAAATTTAAAATTAGGGCTTTTGATGATTTAGGTGTAATGATCACTATAGTTCTCTCTTTAAAGAATACAAATTAATGATGCATGTGAATGAGGTACAACTGCATTAACAATCTCACGTATTTATTTTGGGGAAATGTTAACCAATATAAAGTGATAGGTTCATAGCTGTTATCTAAATCAATCAAAACTGAATTCCTATGAGTTAATATTAGAGAGACTATTAGCACTCAAAATGACTAAATTCATAGTATTTAATGGAAAAGAACATCTGGTAAATATTTGAGAATATCTGGTAAAATTATCTGTTAATTTAAAGGACATTCCTTTAATTATTTGCCAGTGAATAATCAAGACAGAAAAATGGAATTGAATAGTTGGCTCAGCTGGTTACAGTATACACAAACATTATTCTAAGACTATTAATTTTATTTCTTCTGCTGACTAGGAGTTCTACAATTCTGTAATAATTTTAAGAAAATGGCATGATATGTCAATGAAATTTATATTAAAAATAATCTAAATAGAAAAATCATATTGCTAGGAAAGCATAAAAGTGCATGAATGAATAGTGTTAGAAAATGGCAATTTCAAAATTTTGCTCAAGCATCTTAATGGCCCTATCCTTTCCAGCCAGAGAAGTGGTATAAATGCAAAAGCAGTGTTTGGAAGCAGTAAAAGACTGGATGAAAGTGAACAACCTGAAATTGAATCCAAGAAGGAAATCATTAAGCATTTATTAGATGGTATAGGTCTTCAAAAAAACTGAAGGAAAATGTGTTTGATGCATAGTGATCAGGGGACATTTCGTAGAAAAAGAGGTGCAGGAGCTCATTAGTATAACTTATTAGCATAATTTATTTGCATATGCCACACCCCCTGATGTCACTGGAAGTGCGTCAGAAGGCAACACCCACCACTCAGGCCCCACTGGACTGTTTTGAATTGCTAGCTATTTGGGGGGGGGGAGATGTGCAGATATGTCCTCACAGAGGAGAGCTTGTACCTGAAGGCGGTCCGGGGGGGGGCCTTTGCAACTTACCTGGCTGCTTCTTGCTCCTTGTGACCCAACTGAGGGCTGCTGGGAGCAGGGGGCGGGGCTTGTTGCATGTGCCTACCCCCTGGGCTCCTTACTGCAGGAGTTCCGCTCCTGTGCGCTCCTGCAGGAAATGACCCCTGATAGTGATAATTGTTGGAAATGTAGAAATGTAGATGATTTTCACATGTTGTAGGCTGCAATCAGACCCATGGCCAGGATTTTTTGTTGTTGTTCAGGGGAGCATTTAAATTTTTAAGGCGGCAGTTAAATTACAGTTAATTGAATTAATCTGAATGCCTGTCTTTAAAGGGGGAGGCTCCAAACCTGTTTCTAGCTCTTCCTTTCAAAGGATAAGGCAGCAAATGCATCAGTTCTTAGGAAAAAAAACAGCTCAGAGGGCAAGAAAGCTTAGAAGGGCACTCAAAACTCAAGAGTGGTATCTTCACCACTTTTCTATTCATCCTCCTTTCTGCCAGCCCAGTCCTGCTGTATACCACCTAGGTCATGGTGAATCTTTCAAAAGCATCCCAATGAGACACTGGGAAACATGCAAATTAATCTGCATGTTTCCCAAAGGCTCATGGAAATGCTTTTGAAAGACTCACCATGACCTAGGTGGTATACAGCAGGACTGGGCTAGTTGGAGATGTATTGAAGATACGTGCCCTTCTAAGCTTTTTGCCCTGTGGAAGGGAACGCAAAAGGCATTTAAATGCCTTCTAAGCTGTTTTTCCCCAGGTCCTGTGATGCCCTAACCACCAAATTCCACAGTGGGAGGGACAGGGAAACCTGAGGGCAAGCTGCAGTGCTTTCAGCCTGGCCACCCCCAGCTGCAGGCAGTGGGAGGTTTCTCTCAAAAATAAGGTTTATGGCATGACTACTTGTGGGGCAGGACTTTTAATTAAGGGGGCAGGGCCCCAAAATCCCCCACTATAGCTACAGGCCTAACTGCAATACAGCTATAAAGTCTTGGAAAGGAGTGTAGTTAAACATATTTCTGGTTAGGATTTTACTTTCATTATTCAGTTGAGTTCTGTACAGGACATTGTTGCCAAACAAGGCCTGGAGCAGATCACAAATCTCCTTGAAACTACCAAGATGTAGTTAACATATAAATGAAACTCAAATGATTTGCCAATAGAAACTTCAAATAGGAAATATAGAATACATTGTTAATAGGACTAACATCTAAAAATAGTTACATGGAAAAGGGAAGGGAGGGAGGGAAGGGAGCTGACAGGAAAAATGGACTTTTTAAAAAAGGAATTCAGATATGGACAGACTCTGGAATCAAACTACTGTTGCTCCAGTATTAGCTGCATGTAAAATGTAGAACTACAACAGAAAATCCATGTATTTGGTGGATATCATGCTTGTGGGTTTTCCCATCCATACAGGGATCTGTTTCATTTTGATCATGAATCTGCTTCCTACAGGGGTTGGATGGGTGATTGCGTTGACATCAGCAGAAGTATACTTCCATTTTTTTTTTAGTTTGAGCTTGTTCGTGTTATTAGATCACAACACCGGGAATAATGCCTAATGGTAGAAATAGGAACGGAACCAATTCACAATGGAGTAACATCACCAATTGCAAAAACTAAAAACAGTGCCCGTAGAAAAACCAGTTAAGAAGTTCTTTCCAATGCACACCAAAATACACATCATCCTGAGAACATGGTGAAATAGTTATCCAAAGACCATCAACACAGAGAATCCTAAACCCAACAAACACTCAAAACAAAGCAGCATCAGTGGAAAAAAACACACCACAGGATTATAATATGTATAGACTGGGAGAATAGTGGATTGATGATTACATCATCTGGAATAATTTCACTACACCTCTGCAATGTGGAGCCACCTTCAGGCTTTGGCATTATTGCCTGATGAAAATGTAAGGGAAGTTAAAATTGCATTCTGCAATGTTTTGCTTTATTAAATTCCTTTCATTGTTTTGTTTTTAAGGAACAAATAAAATAAAATGTAAAGAAAAAACCCACAGCTTCTTGTTTCTGTTAAATATGTCCCATCAGACACTACCTTTTATTGCCATATATGGAAAAGGCAATATAAAGCTCTTTGTACTTGAAGGTTTCCAGATGCAAGGGTTTTATATTTATTATCCTTCCTCCCACATGCCTGGAACCATTTTTGGGTAAATTCTTCTGTATCCATTTTCATTTCCTCAGCAACTTCACAATAATGCACATGTAGACAGTTTTGCACGCTCCAATTCAGTAACTGCCCATTTTATTTTAAGGTAACAGCATTAGAGGTAGGGAGAGGCCATGGCTCAGTGGTAGACCATCTGTTTGGCATGCTGAAGGTCCCAGGTTCTATCCCTAGTACTTCCAGTTAAAGGGACTGAGAGGTAGATTTTGTGAAAGACCTCAGTCTGAGACTCCATGCAAGGCAGTCTCTCCTGTGTGCGTTCAGAACAACATTCTTCCAGTAGTGTGAAAAATCCATACATTACATTGAGCTAGCTGGAATTACTGCCTAATGTTTTATAGTGGAATAGTGTAAACTTTTTTTTAAAAAAGAACTGTGGCAAATACTGGATGCTTTAGTGTCACGGAGAAAGGAATAGGTTAAATAAATTCTTCAAAAAGGTAGCTGCTCCTATTAAAATTTTAACATGATAGAAAAGGAGTTGGACAGGATGATGATCAGAACTCTTTACCAGACCACAGATAAGCACAGGATCCTGGACCAGTTAGGGATTGCAGGAAGAAAATGCACAGGAGCAAAGTAATGGTGAAGCAAGAATCAAATCTGTGAAACTACAAAGTGATTTGGTGTATGGAAACAGCCATGATTAAGAAGGGAGGCCAATCAGTGAACTGCGATTTGAGAGGATTTATGAGCTCTTGAAATACATGGTCATTGCTACTTGAGAAACCCTACATTATAAGTTGGCCTGAAGGCTGCTCCGTACATCTGGCACCACCTGAGGAAGGTGTCCATAGCCCTAAAGGCTCAAAAGCCAAAAGACAAATTAAAAGACACGTGAAAATGCCAACACAGGAAATTTTCATTCATCTCTGTGGATTTGTCCAATGTGGCTAAGACTTACATCCAAGCACTTTAGGCAAAGAGCTGATAGTGTAAAGGTAATTCAGCTAATGCTGAAGTAGGCTTCCTTCTTTTGTGGTTCGGCAGAAAGTTTGCAGTACAGTAGAAATTTTGAGACCAAAAGAGCACAAATCTAAAAACTTCCATGTAAACTTTCAATGTAACTGCTGGAAGAGAAAAATAAAAATTCTTTTTTTTCTCCCTGTCCCTATCCAATCTAACCCCAGGGAGGATGACTTCCTGCCTCCTATAACACAGCAATCCACTGAGCTCTGAGTAAAAATGGAAAATACAAATCAACACCACCTCACAACATATTAGCAACAAGTGGCTCTGGCACTTCAGGAGAAATGGAAACAGTTGAAGAATATCAAGAAGGTGGTAAAATCTACAATGGGAAAACCCTTAAAAATTAAGAATGAAGAGATAAAAATACTAAAAGACATTCCCTTTGAAGTCAGAAAACGGAGGAAACTATACAGGATGCTTACTCTCACTCTGCAAAAAAAGGGAGTACCATATAGATGGTTATTCCCGGAAGGACTGAGCTTCAATTATCTGGATAAAAAATACAAAATTGACTCTGTTCCAAAAGCCAAAAAATTTATGGATCAAATGTTTAACTCAAAATATAAGAAGAAAGAAAAGAACTCAAAACCAGATCAGGAGGAAGAAGAAGAATCCTACTCACAGGATTCAAAAAGCACTACTTCCACATCACCATAAACATTGGAATCGGAGAAAGGAGAAGCCGCCCCCAAACTCAAGAAAATGAAGAAACGCAGGAAGAAAAGACTCTAGAACAAGAACAACAGTTCTTAAAGGCAGAATTTTTGTTAAGCTATTAAATGCATATTCTTAAAGTAATACTGTAATGAACCAACCTGTATACCAAACTTGTAACATTAGGTTAATAAGTCTTACTTTTAGCTAATTAGATCATGACATGTATTAGCTTTCCTTTCCCCAAATCCAATAGATGAAATAGTTTAGAATAGTAGCTTCCTTTCCCCATCAAGTAGTTTTTTATGTATTAGTTTGCCCTCTTTCCATTTCCCATAGCTAAAGTGATAGGGTTTTAGTTTCCCTCCCCCTTCCAACTTTTAGTTATAGTTTTTGTAGTTTATAGAAAATGCAAATAAAAAATCCCCTTTGGGGGGCATAAAAAAAAAAGAATATCAAGAAGGGAAAATTAACAACAGCAGCATCAGTTTCGAAGTCAGCATAACACGAATATTCATCGATTCTCTTAATTCTACCCTTTTACATTTTAATTTAAACAGCTTCATTCCCTAACTGGAAGCCCATTCAAGATTTTCTTCTTCTTCAGTGGTTAATAAAAAACTTCTTCCAGTCAAGTCTGTGGAGGTTATAGTTCTACAAAACTGAAAGGGATCCCATTCTGAATAAGTAGGGCAGAAATAACAACCAGGCAAGGTAAAACAGACACAGAGATAAAGGCAGAAGACCCTTTTATTTCGCATAGACAAAATGCAAAGAGTGTCTCATTAAATTAAGATTAAAAAAAGAAAAGAAATGCCAAAACCAAACTGAATCCCCTTCCCTTCCCCACTTCACTGACTGACATCACTCATCCTAATTAACGATAAAAGGGAAAAAAATTATCAAGGACCCATTTTCTAGTTTAAAAAAAATGTGCAAAACATGACAAAAGACTTTTTGCCTTCTCGAATAAATATCCCTGTTAAATTCACAGAGGGTGATTTGTTTTTATTATTTTCCTCCTTCCTTGTGTGTAATGGAATCCCCAGTTTAAAATATTTTATTTAGTTCCCATGCACTTTGTAGAAAACCAGTAAAAACACAAAAGCTTTGTGAATATCAGAAAAACTGGACTTCCTTTTCTCAAAAAATTCAGAGGTCCAGTCAGATGAAGCTCACACTCAGACAGAAAAAAAGCAGGAGAGTCTTTGCACTGTCTGTAGGTTGCATTTTTCATCCCAAATATTTTGGCAATCTTCTTCTTTAATTATAAATATTGGAATTCAATAAAAAAGGTAGTTTTGATTGATTTTTTAAATAATTGTTAAGTATTTACAGCCATTGTCCAGTCATGCTCTTTTCGTTATACCAGGGTATAAGATTTTGCGTATGGATTGTTTCCTTTCAAGTGGCCCCGGGAGTCCAGCAGGGATTCTTGGGAGCTGCTCATTTTAGCTGCCTGTCCTAGCTCAGCTCCTTCTCGCTGAGGTAAAGTTGCTACGGCACCAGGTTGCCATGACTGTACTTCTCTCGTTGATGATGTTTCCATAGGTATTGGCTCCAAAACTGTTGGGCGCTTCAAGGTTCGACTTTTCTGAGGTTCCAGACAGGCTTGTCCTAAACCCAGGTCTCTGCTAGTGCCTGGAACTCCTCGGTTTAACAAAAAGTCCATTCTAAGATACGGTGGCAAATGCATGACGTCACCTGTTATGGGAAGGGAGAAAAAAGAAAAGGTATACTCTTAGTTAACACAATACAAAACCCTAAACCTCTTTGTGATTGGAAAGAGATTGTATTCAGTGTTGAAACTGATCTTTCCCTCACCTAGTCATAGGCTATATATGAAAATAAATCCTGCCAGGTTCACAACATTTATTTGAAGAAATATTGCCCCATGAAATCTAACGATGTCCTGAATTTGTTATCCTACTGAGTTGATATGTCTTGGGTGAAAAAAGTAATCTAATAAAATAATTACTTTTAATGAGAGGAAAGTCCAGCTAGCATGATACTGCATCCACAGAAAGAGACTGAACTTCTATTCTAAATCCATTATGTGGAAATGCATCACAGCAGTTTCAGTGTATCTTAACTTCCAAGTAGTAATTACACTTCTTGGCTAGGTGCAAAACTGGAGGAATGTTATGTGGAGAGCAACAAAAATATATCAGAATGAAAAATTCCCACATGGTTAAATGTACATATATTTAAATATGTTAATATTGTTATGTCAATGATAAAAATTACAAGATGATTGCTAAATATAGTTGAATTAACCTTTACAGAAATCAATTTTTAACACAATAGAAATCACTAGTTTATACTTTTTTACCTTCAAGGTTGTTGTTTTGCTGAAGGCATACAATATTTTCCCAGCTCTAAAAATACTGTACTTTGCATACAGAAGGTGATATGTTTCCTCTGGACAGCACATTAATTGCATTTGATGTATGGAATAAGCGTCAATTAATTAATTAATTAATTAATTTCTGTGTACTCTTTTAGCACAAATAGGGCCACTAAATGACTACCAATTAAAAACAGTATATTATAAAACCCATCATAAAATCAGTTAAAACCACAAATAAAACCTGTATAAAACCAGCAATTAAAACGTAGTCAAGGAAGGAGAGGTCACTAAGGGAACTCCAAATGAGACAAAAGAAGTCTTCACCTGCTGGCAGAGGACAGTGATAGAAGGGGACAGATATCCCAGGGGAGGGAGTTCCACAACTTTGGTGCCATGACCGAGAAGGCCTTATGTTGGGCTGTCACCTGCCTAAACTCAGAAGGTAGGGGCACCCAGGTTGACCCTGGTTAGTATTTGGATGGGAGACCACCAAGGAAATCCAAAGTCACTACACAGAGGTAGGCAATGGCAAACCACCTCTGAATGTCTCTTGCCTTGAAACCCTAATACGGTCACCATAAGTTGGCTGTGACTTGACGGCACTTTCTACCACCATCACATTCATATGTTACCTGGAAAAAGGTTTAAGAAGGTTTAAGAACTGTTCTTTCGAATGATACACAGGATGATACAGAATGGCCGAATTCAGACTGGCAGTTCGCCCCGATACAGGCGCATGTGAGGAATGTTTCACAAGCGGATTAAAGGGGCCGTTCACACAGGCACATCTGTCCGCCATTCCCCACCCGTACTCAACCCGTCTTGTGATGCTTTGCTCCCGAGTTTAAAAGATACCTGGTGAAAGTGGTAGCAAACCCTGGAGAGCCCGTTTCCTGCTACATTCTGCTTCCCGGAAGTGTGAACGCTAACCGAGAAAAGCTGGGAACAACCCACGTTAATAATGTGAACCGGCTGTTCCCGCAGGGATGTGCATAAGGTGCAGTTGATTGCCCTGGAGAGGCAGCAATGATGTGACTGGATGTACACTGCTCTACCGCCCAATGCGGGGTGGGCACAATGGGATCCTGCCCCAATTACTGATGCGCCCATATGCCCATGCACCCATGTGGCATGTCGCCGGAGTGAAAAACAGCTGCGCCTCCACCAGGGGCGGCCCAACAGTGTGAACGCTCCCTTGTGCCTCCTCCCGGTAAGCTCCCGCATCAGTCGGCGTAGTGTGACCAGGAAAACCCGGAACAGTTTGTTCTGGCTCTTTTTTTGCCATGACTCCCTCCTGCTTCAAACTGCCAGTCTGAACTCGGCCAATGAAAATTCAAAGTAACCCAGCTAGACGTTTTGTGAGCCAGTATGGTGTAGTGGTTAAGTGTGCAGACTCTAATCTGGGAGACCCGGGTTTGATTCCCCACTCCTCCACTTGCCCCTGGCTGGATGGCCTCGGGCAAGCCGTAGCTCTGATAAGAGCTGTTCTTGAAAAAGAGCAGTTTCTGTCAAGAGCTCTCTCAGCCCCACCTACCTCACAGGGTGTCTGTTGTGGGAAAAGGAAGGTAAAGGAGTTTGTAAGCCAATCTGAGACACCTTTGGGTAGTGAAGGGTGGGGTATAAATCCAATCTCTTCATCTAGAAAGCTGCCTAACACAAACTTTCATAAATAGAAGTAGGTATGGGCTTATCTTTTTATAATGGAAGTGCTCTTTATAATATTTATTATTTTATAGATACAGATGCAGGATATCATTAAAAGGTTTCCTACATGAAAAGGCACAAGAAGACAGCGGAATAGCCATAACTTCTTCCTCTCAGACAGCCTGTTCTGAACAACATACCATGACTACACTGTCCTGCTCCAATCATAAACACATCTACTTGAATTTGGAGGGGGGGGGGTCAAGGCAGTCTTTTATATTCTGGATAAAGCTGTTAAAACTAATTAACGGCATCCAGCAATAATCCAGTAACACCCTCGTTCAGTTCCAGGACAAGATAACGGGACTAAATGAATAACCTGATCCCTATGCTGTCCTTAACTCACTCTCATGTTAAGCTATCCATACAACTCGTTCTCCTCGCTCCTAGGGTTGCCAGGTCCCCCCTGGCCACCAGCGGGGGATGGGGGGATAGGGTTACAAGATCCAGATTGGGAAACTGCTGGAGATCTGGAGCTCGAGCCTGGGGAGGTCAGGGACTTCAGTGGGATACAATGCCACTGAGTTCACTCTCCAAAGCATCCATGTTCTCCAGGAGAACTGATCTCTGTAGTGTGGAGATGAGCTGTAATTCCAGGGGATCCCCAGGCCCCACCTGGAGGCTGGCACCCCATCTCTCACCTTCCCACTGCCCAAAACCCAGCAGTCGAAACTTGACACTCTGTTTCCCATCCTACAACTTCTGTTGGTTGCTGTAGCCCCAGTCTCAATGCCTGCTCTGTTGCAGGCTCCTCTCTCTGTCTCACTGATCTTGTATTTTTCTACAAGCATTTTACTTGCCAACTATACAAGTTTTCACCCAACTGTAAAAGAACAGGTGGACATGAAATAAAAGGTTACAAGCTTGGGATCCATAAAACTCACAAGAGAGGAAATTCTTCTCTGATCACATTGTCCCCAGCTTCAATCTCTTCCCAGTATCCTCCCCACGCCCTCTAATTTTCTTCACTCAGCTTCCTCCTTGATTCCCCTCTCTCATTTTTTGGCTTTTATTCCCCTCCCCCATTTGCAGGCTTTTCTTCACCCACTACATCCCCCCCCCTCTTCACTATGTCAGTGGAGGCACTCTCCACTTTTTTCCCAGGCCTCCCTCCCCATTTTCCTCACTCTGTGTCTGTCTTCCTAACCTTTTCTCTACATTGCCCCATTCACCACTTTCTGTTCCTTTCCCAACTGCTGCTGCTGCTGCAGCCCTTCTGCTGGGATTTTATAGGTGGAGGACCTAATGCCTTGGTTAATAGGCAACCCCTTAGTGATGACTGTGATCTTGAGAAATTTCTTGAGATGTCAGTTGGCATTCTCTGTTTTGAGAAAATGTCACTCCCTCATCTCTTCCCCCCCCTCCCGCAAACCTGGGGATCCCTCTGGGTCTGTAGAAGAATCCTTCATATTGACTTGATTATGAGGATTTCTTGATCTCCATTTCAGCAGTATTCAGAATTAGAAGTATTGATGACTAGAGCACCAAGTTATAACAATCTCTCCCATCTGGGGTTTTCTATAGAGATAATATCATCTGACACACTGCACACTTCTAAAATAATTATGGTACAACTAAATCATGCCTTCTTAATGTATGTGACCCACCAATCAAAAAACCATAATCAAATGAATGAATGAATGAATGAATGAATGAATGAATATAAACAGCTCTGGACGGCTAGTTTTGGTGCATATCTGGTGTGAGGTGGGGAGGTTAAACAGCAAAATATGGCTTATTAGCTTACTCAGTTTAGTGGATCATAAGTTGTGCAGGCTTGACTCAGTACTGGTGATATCTGGCTATTTCACAAATGTAACAGTTTCTTACAACTTGGTGTAGTGGATAAACACATGGTGTAGTGGTGTAGTGGTTAATTGTGAAGACTCTAATCTGGGAGAACTGGGTTTGATTCCCCACTCCTTCAGTTGCAGCTGCTGGATGACATTGGGCAAGCCATAGTTCTCTCAGATCTGTTCTCTCAAGAGCAGTTTTTGAAAGAGCTCTCACAGCCCCACCTACCTCACAGGGTGTCTGTTGTGGAGAGAGGAAGGGAAAGGAGTTTGTAAGCCACTGTGAGACTCCAAGTGAAGGGTGGGGTATAAATCCAATCTCTTCTTCTTGTTCTTACAACTCAGAGAAAAAAGATGTCTGAAGGCTGTTTAAAATGGATTAGTAATTAATTCATTAAAGCTTTAGAATTTATTAAATATCGTTTCTCTTGAGTGATAGCTGTCAAAACTGTACTACTGTGTTATAAAAACTTGCCAATTTTTTTTAAGCACAAGACCTTCCTGGTAACAGTTTAGGTCCATTAGCCAATTGAAAAAAAAAGATGTATATGCTGACAGGAGCCATAAACAGACTGACTCCATGTTGAGCTTCAACCATTACAGAACATTTCCCCATAGTTCTTAAACTAACAAAACTGAAAGTTGGCCTGTACTTTAAGATAAAGCAGATTCCTTAGTTAGCTTCATAAGTAACAGCCATGCTATTGTTACCTCCAAGTTAAACAGTTTCTAATCTGTTCCTGATTTGCAGTCATAGAGAACATCCCTCAACGGTTTGGATGGAATCTCTGTTTATTCCTGCAGGCTTTGTTTGGCTGGCACCATATGCTTTATTGGTGTTGAGTTTCCAACACAGATGTATGGTGCCCTATTTTTAGCATGTTGTGCTTCTTATCTTGGGAACAGACTAACATACTGTAGTGTTTACATAAGGCTACTGACTGGAAATAGAATGGTAAGTGCCTCAGAGACCTAAAATTTCCAGTTTATATGTTTTTATTCTTTTAACCTTAAAACACTTTTCAGTGCAGTTTGGGGGGGGGGGGGTTTCAGGATGCTGAGTAGCTGCTACATCAGCATAACTTGGAGATACACCAGTGTAGCCTGGAGATACACAGGCATAGCACTCCATTGCTGCTAAACAGTGGCAGGGCACCAGCACAGCATGCCACAGCCCCCCCCCCCCAGTAGAACTGGTGAAAATCTCTGCACCGACAAGTGGAAGGGAGACCCAAGGGCATGGCAGGTGTCAAGACAGCTCTCTAAGGTGCCCTATCCTGGGAATGCACCTCAGAGCTGGCATAAAGTTATGCCATCATAAACCACAGTGTAGCCCCCATAGGCACCCATGCAATGGAAAACACGACAGAGGGGACACTTACACCCAAAGGGGAGGGCAAATCTTGCTGTTTGACTAACATGTCTCATTTCAAAACCTGTACAGGTACCTCATCTCTGGATAGGCACACCAAAGGAGCAATCGTGCCCTGACAGGTGAGCAGGGGCAGGAATCTAGCAGGTTCAGCCCAGGAGTCTGCACCCAACTCCCCCTTCCCCCATGCATGCACCCTGGGCGCCACCTCAAAAATGCAGGCTCCCACAGTCGGGGTAGTGGTGCATGTGTATGGGGCACAGTGGGAGTTTTTTTGGGGGGGTGACTGGCAGAAGCCCCACTGTGGTGAACTTTGGATCTGCTGGCCAAGCAATCATGGCATGTACTGCCCTTTTAGGACTGGAGCCCTATTCAGCAGCAAACATAGATGGAATAGTTGAAGTATAACCCACACAGCAGATGGGTGTGTCACTTGGATGGCCATGGTACACATCTCGGGAGTGGGCAGCATCCCAACAATTAAAGCTCTCCTTCCATGAGACGGGAATCACACACCTTATTGGCATCCATTGGCATGGCTGCAGCAGCAAGGACCATTGTGTCATTCATCACCATTATGTATGTCTCTGTTTGGCGTCTGCGCTACTGAACCTCTGTTTTGTTTAGCTGCAAAATACAATACAGGTCCAGAGACACCTAAAGAACATGTAGGTCATTATACACTTTCATGCAGTGCAGCTCATCCCTTCAGATATTTGCAGGCAACAGACTGACACAACCACCCCTCTGCTGTCCTCATCCCCTTCCCAGTCATGCACCCAGCGGGCTGGTGTGTGCAGCTTGCACAGGGAGCTGGGGGGGGGTTTCCTCTGTTGGGGGATATGTCTGCTCCAGCAAGGGAGTGGAGGTCTCTGGGTCTCACGCTCCTCCACAGCGTGGGCCAGCATAATATTTGTATAATGTATTTTATATATATGGCTGTGAGCTGCCCTGAGCCTGCCTTTGCAGGGAGGGTGGGATACAAATCAAATGAAAAGAATAAAAAAAGAAAAAAATCTGATAAACCATGCAGACCGGAGGTGCAGGCAGACGGTGAGATACTGGTTGGTGTAAGGCCTCTTTGCATCTACCTTCTTGGCCCAGTGGTTATTTATTTATTTAACAAAATCTATACTGTGCCTTCTGCCCTCGTAAGGGCCACATTGGAGGCTAACAAATTAAAACATACATAATTAAAATACATATTAAAGTGAAATTACATCTTGCTGGTGATCCCCGGCCCTTGGAATGTCTGGCTGACTTCAACTAGGGCCAGGGCCTTTTTGGTCCTGGCCCCAGCCTGGTCGAACTCTCTGCCAAACAACATCAGGGCCCTGCAGGATCTGATGCAATCCCACAGAGCCTGCAAAGCAGAGATGTTTCATGAGGCTTTTAGTTGAGGGCAGCAACGGTTAAGACTGGCACCTTCTTTCTGTTTTTTTCCCCCTATGATCCCCACCTGCCCTTCCCTGCCTTGCTGCATAGACAGCACTGTAGCTGGTAAAAGGGGTCTATATCACCATTTGGACTGTTAATTTATTGAATTATTATGATCATTTTATGCTGATTGTATTTTAACTGGTTTAAGATTGTAAATTGCCCAGAGCCTGCTTGCAGGGTGGGTGATTCATAAATGGAATAAATAAATAAATAAATACCACAAACCCCAACAAAAACACACCATTAAAATTATTAAAACCAGAGCGAAGATTTTATGCTGATTGCATTTTAATTGGTTTAAGATTGTAAATCGCCCAGAGCCTGCTTGCAGGGTGGGTGATTCATAAATGGAATAAATAAATAAATAAATACCACAAACCCCAACAAAAACACACCATTAAAATTATTAAAACCAGAGCGAAGATTTTATGCTGATTGCATTTTAATTGGTTTAAGATTGTAAATCGCCCAGAGCCTGCTTGCAGGGTGGGGAGTCAGTTTGGTGTGGTGGTTAAGTGCGTTGACTCTAATCTGGGAGAACTGGGTTTGATTCCCAACTCCTCCACTTGCACCTGCTGATGTGACCTTGGGCAAGCCATAGTTCTGTCAGAGGTGTTCTTGAAAAGAGCAGTTTCTGTCAGAGCTCTCAGCCCCACCTACCTCAAAGGATGTCTGCTGTGGGGAGGGGAAGCCGCTTTGTAAGTCGCTGTGAGACTCCAAGTGAAGGGCGGGGGTATAAATCCAATCATCATCATCATCATCTTCTTCTTCTTCTTTAAAAACATTTTTTAAAAACCCAGCAATTAAAATACTGGGCAGAACGGAATGATCCCGGTTAGGGTAGTGGGGGCTGTGGGTTTCAGCCTGACCTCTATCCTTTAAAAAAAAAAATTCCAAGGGAAGGTTCTTTGTAGCTTGGAGCAGGTCTGGTTGTTGGTTGGCAACACTTTTGCTGCCAGTCAGATCTTTGCCAGCGGGACAGATGGGCATTTTGTCTGCTGTGTGGGCATCCTTACCCTGTGGAAGGGTTCATATTGTCCCCCCACACACACACACAGAATGTGCACAGGGATCCAACCAGCAATGCCACTATTACACTGGCAGCTGGCCACTGCCACTGCAGCAGCACCCAGAATTGAGCTGTCTGGTATGTTTAATGTCATTTGAAATTGTTTTTTAAAAAGTGGGAGTCTGGAATTACAACACACCAGAAAATGGGTTAGAGGTGAAATGGAAAAACCTTGAAAGGTAGCATGTGATCATTGTAAAGCTCTTATCCTTTCTTTAAGAAAGCCAGTAAGGGGAAGATGAAGGCTTACCTACCGCACAGACTTAAGTAGTTTAATGATCATATGATTTCTCCAAGGAATCTTAGGAGCTGCTGATCTGTGAGGTGAACAAAGGATCTTTAACAGATATGCCCAGATTCTCCCTTGGGAGATTTACAGTGCCATCCTAAGCAGAGTTACACCCTTATAAGCACATTGCCTTCTTTAGGATCACACCGTAACTGCTGTGGCAGCTACCTCAAGGAAGAGATCCCATCTACTGTGGAGTTTTGCTTTGCAATTGCTGCTGTTTTGGACAGATGCACTAACACTGCTACACCTCAGTTTTCAAGCAATAAATTACTTCTAGATTCAAAATTGCACTGAAAAGACAAATATTTGCTTTTCAGACTGCTTGAAAAAGAGATTTCACAGCTACATGGGTTTCATTATAAACTCAGTACTATTTATTACAAGATACAGTGTACTTTTGTTTCAGCCTCATGAGTGTGAATGGTGAATGACACTGCAGTAATAGTTTATCAGTTATGAGTCGACTAACACTATTCATATGCTTTTCCCCATTTAGCAGTTTAGATTATAATTATTTCATACAGAGTAAACTCTTTCAAGCAAAACACAAGATTTGTTCTGAAGTGAAATAAACACACTCCCCACTAACTGTATGTAAGCCACATGGCCTCTCCATATCAAATATTTTAACTAATGAATCAATCCAATTCTATTCATGTCTCTGCCAGAAAATATGCAGACTGGTTTGGGCAGAAGATATGAGACTGTCCTGGCAAGCCCTCTTGCCAGCCAGACCACCCGACCTGCTCCTCAGGGCTACAACCCCAAGCTAGTCAGCCAAGTCCCCAGCTCACCCACCTCAAAAAGGGAAAGGTTGTCAGTTAGGGATGTGCATTCGGTTCGTCTGAACCGAATGCACCCTCGAAAATGGCCCATTCAGACGCCTTTTGGGCTGCTGCAGGCCGATTCAGATTCTCTGATCTGAATCGGCTTGCCGCCGAATTGCCGCCGAATTTCGGCGGCACTTCGGCCCCATTATATCCTATGGGCCATTGAAGTCAATGGCGAAAACATAGGGTATATTCTGGGGGCTGGAGGGGAGGGGGTTTAAGGGAGAGGCTCCAAACTCTCTGGGTAGCTGCTGGAGCCTCTCCCCAAGATACCAACCAAGTGTGAAGAACATTGAATCAGGGGGTCTCAAGCTATATGGTTCATGTCTTTTAAAAAAAATAACAAGGAATTAATTCAACAAGTGTGCCCCAATACAGCTTTGCATTATTCACTCATATAATCCATAATTTCTCATATAATTGGGGTGCCATTACAAGAGGTAAAACCATGCAAAGGTAGAAGGATTAGCACCCCTTTCTTGCATGGTCCTGATTAGAACTGGGGCCCTGAATAAGCTTTAAAAGAGACTGCGAAGATCGATCATAGAATTTGCAGCAACTCAACTGTTTTGATTCTTCAGCACAATTTGATTGAGAGCATGTATAATCACATCGACAGATCATTCTTTAGAGATAATGCTCCAAATTATTTAGAACTGACCTATACATTACCTTGACAAATGATTGTTCTTAAATCTGGGTTTTCTTTCATACGTGATTGTGGGGCAATGAGAATTTGTAGAGGATTACTGGTAGTTGGGAGGCTGATTGACTTTGGGGCATTTTTGTTAAAATGCAAACAGGGGGTAAGGAAACTTGAGTCTGTTTTTGAGCTTGTAGTACTTTTCTTGGACAACATTATAACTGCACCATGAAGATAAAACAAACAGCATAGTGTTGATATACCACAGTACACTGTAGTTATGGGACTAAGATGTGATAAATATGCGACGCTTCAAATAATCACCTGCTAGGATCAGCCAATCCCTCACATGGAACTTCCCTGACATGACCACCAGTGTCTACTACAGAAAGACATTGGTGAAGGAATTAGGATGAACCTACATTCTAGTCCTACAGGGTTGCCATAAATCAGCTGCAACTTGCTGGCACTTTCCACCACCATACTCTCTTGCTTCAGAACCTTCAATGGATTATGCTTTTCCATCAATAAGAAGTATCAGTTTATTTAAAAATAGCTTAAAGAAAATTTTGCTGCATTATCTCAGGGAACACTTTGAATGGTCAGCAAAAGATTGGCTGTTGTAGGAACAACAAGAACAAGAACTACAAGAACAGTTTACAACAGGATTGCAGACTGATGGGAAGTGCTGTCAAGACACAGCCAACTTGTGGCAATGTCATAGGGTTTTCAAGGCAAGAGACATTCAGAGGTGGTTTTCCATTGCCTGCCTCCACATCATGACCCTGATATTCCTTGGTGGTCTCCCATCCAAGTGTGAGCTTCTGAGATCTGTCAAGATCAGGCTAGCCTGGGCTATCCAGGTCAGGGCAGGATTAAGGAACTTCACTGGGAGTCGAACAGTGCAGCCCTAAGCAGAGTAAAACCTTTCTAAGCTCATGGACTTCCATGGACTTAGAAAGGGTTCACTCTGCTTAGGATGGCACTGCAAGTCTGTCAGTTCCACCACTGCTACAGATCAAATGGGAATTTTCAAACCAAACACTTACGCAGCAGCAAAGTTGCAGAAACTTTGAAATGAACCTTGCTGTGTAAAATCAATATGAACTCCAAAACTGAATCTTGGAAAAATTCTAAATAAATCATGAAGGAATGTTAGAAGAGGCAGAGTATACGACAAGCTCTGTGCCCATTCTTGGCTCATCACGCAAGCTGGTTCATTTATTTTTTAGAGGACACGCTGAAACTGATCTTCTAGTCATTTGATAAAGGAGAGAAAACATATTAAACTTATCACTCAGGTACCTTACATTTTACTAGTTTGCTGATCACTGCATGTACTGAATGGAAATTCATTAATAATGCAAAATGTCAAAGGAAGCTTATTTACCAGTAGAGTTAATTTGAAAACAGAGGAAACTCCGTAGTATATTTTCCTGGGGCAAGTTTGCGCTAAAGCTTCAATACAGTAACTACACCAGACTGACACATATATTCTGCTCTGGAATTTAGCCCCAATCTTTCCTCCTAATCCTAACAATCAGCACTGAAACAATCATTGTTGCTCTTGCCACATCACAGCCAAGTTGCAAAACGACAATGATACTGTTCCAGTATGGTCAGAGTCCCTTCTGGATAAAATGGGTAACGTTTTATAACCCTTTTTGAGCTGTTAGAGCCAAGAAGACTGATGAATTCTGGGTCAGCTCCACTAAGGGCCCATGCAAACACACTCACCAGTTGGACTTACCCCTTCTCCCATCTGAATGCTGCAAGCTATACTAAGGCTGAGCTTTGTCTTTACATCAGTGATTGCTGCCCGAGCTGAGCCGCTTTAGAGCCATGCAGTAACCTTTGTAGATGGATTTCCTTTCTCACACGTCAGTGATTGTGGGAAGATTTATCTCTAATGTTATTTATTTAAAATATCGTGGCACCTTTCAACCCAACTCAGGGTTCCCAAAGCATCGAACATTTGAAAAATTAAAACAGCAATTTAAATACAAATATAAACATGTAGGCACACAAATAGGGAGTGAGGCTAATAAGAGTTAATGAGGGAATGCCAAACAAAATGCTAAAGTCTTCACCCACTGGCAGAAGACAACAATGAGAGTGGAAAGTGCAGTCAAGTCCAGGCTGACTTACGTCGACCCTGTGGGGTTTTCAAGGCAGGAGCTGTTCAGAGGTGGTCTAGCCATTGCCCTGCCTCCACGCCATGACCCTGGTGTTCCTTGGGGGTCTCCCATCCAAATACTAGCCAGGGCTGACCCTGCTTCACTTCTGCGATCTGATGAGATCAGGCTATCCAGGTCAGGATGAAGACAACAACACCACAACTGAGACAGCTGGCCTCAGACAGCAGGGGCACCTGAAGCAGTACCTTTGAAGATAACAGGAGTGGTTGGGTAGGTTTATATGGAAGTCTGTAGCTCCCAAAGTATGTTTGGCCCAAGCCATATAGTGCTTTAAAGATCAATACCAGAAGCAAATTGGGAACCAGTGCAGATGGATAAGACTGGAGTTATATGTATTTAGATGGGAGACCTCCGAGGAATACCAGGGTCATGACATGGAGGCAGGTAATGGCAAACCACCTCTGAACACCTCTTGTCTTGAAAACCCTACAAGGTCACCATAAGTCAGTTGTGACTCGATGGCAACAACAGCAACAACACTTTGCAGGGTGTTCACTTAACTCTTGCTGTACTACTCTGAACCACACTGCAGAGTGGTAAGGAAAATTTTACAACACCTCACACATACTTGCATCATGCAACAGCAGTCTGTATCTAAGTGTGGTTCATGCAAATTTCATGGACTCCTAGCACTCTAGCTATACCCTTTGCTGTGTTGGGCATTTCTAGGCAAGCACACAATCTTACAGTCTGCATTTAATACAGTGGCACCCAACCATGTAATCTGCAGATAGCATCTAGATCCAGATGCCAGCTGTAGTGGCATGGCAGCAAATAACGCTGTGGTAACTGACATTTAAGTGGAGCCAAAGTAGGCAACCACTTTCAGAATGATCTGAACTAGCAAACATTCAGAATAAAAGTCCATACATGGCTTGGGATGACTTTTCTGCCACAGTGTGCACATAACGGAGCCTTCTTAAATCTAACAGTGAACACATTTGACTGGTGTTGACAGGGTGTGTTGCCTTAACCTTGCTAATTAATCAATTGGGACAGACTCCCCTCCCCCAGTTCAGTATGTTTTAACTGCTTGGCTTTAGGACATGAAAGAGAAAATTTATGATAAGGATAGGCAGGGCCCCAAAGCTTTCAGACACCCAAGTGGTCTTCTGGGTTCATGCATCCCATCTGCTTTACAATTGTGTCATCACTCTAATCTCACCTTCACCTCCAGCTCCACCCACAGTGGTCTCTAACAAACCCTGTGATGCTCACCCTGAGTCTTGCAGTGTGGGAGGAAATACAGTTTCAGGCCAGAAGCAGCTATCCAAAAATTGTGAGAAAGCCATTCTTGGCTTTCCAAGTACATCGGCAGAATGCAAGACAACAGTCCTATTTGGCCTATCAGTGGGTTAACTCTGAGCAAATCTGGGTTACATTTGTTTAAGGTTTCACATTATTATTCAGAATCATCATGCTCGGATTCCTGCAAGCTGGTATTTACCCATAGTTAGTTAAGGAGTGTTATGTTGCTCTACAGCAAAACAATTAATGAAGGTGCAGGGCATAATAAAACATAGCTGAAACTGGAGTGGAAGACTAGTTATTACAGCACGAAGACCTGTAACTGACCCTTCAATCTTATAAAGGGAGTGTGAATGTCTGTGCATCAGTTGCTGTTGCCACAGCAACAACAGTTTCCAGTTACATATCCAATAACAACTTTCTAAAGTCCATCACAAACTATATCTCATTAAAGCATGATCACAGGCTTCGTTCAGTACAACAGCTTAACAAAAGAACTTGTCAGGTCAGTTTGAGCTCTAAATTAAGGCTTCTGTAGACCTTTAAAAGAAACAGTATACTTAAAATATATTCAGATTTGTATTTCAACTGAAATTGACCGTGCTAGTCAAACTACTTCTTGGTTGTGTCTTTGTCTTTTGTAAGAATACTATGGAGTAGAATGGCTTAAGACTGTAAGAATGGAACAATATTTTGACTTAAACTGGTTTAGTATAAATTTAGAACAGAAATTGTTTTGGAAGTGATACGCAGCATGCTACTAGTGCTCAAGAACCAGAAGACAGAAGGAAAAAGATGGAATATAAACTGATTCCTTCCATCAATTATTTTAATGATGGATCTGTTAATGGTACAATAAAAGAAGATGATCACATTTAATTCCACTGAAGTCTGAAAGATAATAAGTGTTCTAAATCATATTTAATAATGTACTCATGTTCCATTATTTCCTATAGAGAAAAAAGAAAATTGCATATCTACATATTGCAATTCATTTGAATGTATGTATACTTTATGTGTAGGGTTGCCAACCTACAGTTGGGGGCTGGAAGTCTCCTGGAATTACAACTGCTCTCCAGACTACAGAGATCAGTTTCCCTGGAGAAAATGGCTGCTTTGAAGAGTGGACTCTACAGCATTATACCCCAAAGCAATCCTTCCACTTCCCAAACCCCTCCCTCCCAGGCTCCACTCCCAAATCTCCAGGAATTTCCCAACCCAAAGTTGGCAACCCTTTCTATATTAACTACTGGCTCTAGTGAAGCCTGAACTCCAAATAAAGCAGGAGAACATAAAACAAACCTAGAAAACCACAAGATAAAAACCCAGTGTAACATGATAATGAATACTAGGAAGGTCAGATCCCAGTGGCTGGCAAAGGTGCAGAGGACCAAAAATAGCGGAAATATAGAAGCCGCAGCCTGAGCACTAAGCCAAAGTTATGGCCACAGTTCCTGTGGTTGTATACAGGTCTGGCTGACCCTACAACTGCCCTAGACACCCCGTGAGCCAATTAGGAGAACAGTTGCAGAAGGAAAGAAGACCCGCTTTATGACTCCTCCCAGAGATGCGGCAGGCCTTGGACTGAAATAGCAGGAAGCAACTTGGGACTGTGCATCATCTGTGTAGTGAACTGTTAGGAAAGCTTTAACTAACTGGACAATTATGGGATGCACATTCTAATATCCACAGTTCGTTTATTTATCTTCCTTTTCCCAGGTCATGGGGACATGGTTCTAACAGAGTACAGGCACAGACAGTTAAAGGATCATTCTGGAATGATGTTAGGAAATAGGTCATAGACAAAGCCTACAGGGTTTTTTAGTGGTGACAGCTTGTTGCCTAAATAAACAGAATTCTAGTTACTATAACAAGAACAGAATTCTTCTTACCACTCTGATTACATTTTTTTGAGATAGAATACTTACAGTGCAATCTGGGGGTGAGGGAAGCTCTCTGGGATTCAAGTGGTTGCTACTCCAGTGTATCTCAGAGAGATGCTGGCACAGCACCTCCCACGCAGCATCCCCCCCAGCCACTACACCCCTGGTGTCCCTGGAACCACAGGTTGATGACCAGCTCAATGCCCAGCACCCATTGTCCTCAAATAGCAGTACACAGCATGTAATATAAATCCTGGTCCATGGCAGGCAGGGCAGATGCCAAGTTGTGTGGCATGGGCTACATTGGTTGCCCTGCAATTCTGGGACTTAACATCTTGCACCATGGTGGCAGCTAACACATGCTTGGGCAATGGGAGCACCATACAGGAAGACAGGTCAAATAGGTGGGGAGGCAGCCACAGAGAACCAGCAGACCATTGTGGGCCTGTTTCTCCCTGTGAAGGGTGCCCATTTCCCCCTGTAAACAGACACCCTGGTTCTCTCCTGCAGGCATGCTGACCTGGAGCAGCCAAAGCAGCAGGACGCTGCCTGACCACATATCCCCAGCCCAGAGATCATGGTACAGATATCCCTGCACAGAGCAAAGTAAATTCAGTGCCCCACCTCTTTTATGAAAAGTTCCCTCTCCCAGCCAGGGTCCATGGCCACACATGAGTAGCTGTGGCAGATAGCCGTGGGACAGGCAGTAGTACAATGCTTGGCCAGCAATGGGCTGCTGCCAGCCACAGCTCCCTGGAGGTGCTACCCTAAGATCTACCCACCACTGAGGCTGAACCAAACAAAACCTGAGGGTGGCCCACCTAGTGACCATTGACATCTACACCCACATGATGGCTCAGAGGTCAAGACGCTGAGCTGCAGACTGGAAGGTCTGTAGTTCGGCAGTTCGAGACCCTAGCGCCGCGTGACGGAGTGAGCTCCCATTTCTGGCCCCAGTTTCTGCCAACCTAGTAGTTCGAAAGCAAGAAATTGCAAGGAGATAAATAGGTACCATTTCGGTGGGAAGGTAACAGTGTTCCGTGTGCCTTGGTATTTAGTCATGCCAGCCACATGACCATGGAAAAGTCTTCAGACAGCGCTGGCTCTTCGGCTTGGAAATGAAGATGAGCACTGCCTCCTAGAGTCAGATTTGACTAGCTTTTGAGCAAGGGAAACATTTACCTTTACCTTTACCCACTCAGGAAATTACTGTGCCTTCCCCACAGGGAACTCACCTGCCTCACAGGCAGCCAACCTCCAAGAGGGGCAGGCAGCTGCTCACAGAAGGACAACCACTCCCCAGATGGGATAGAATAACTGATGCTTGAAAGAAATCTGGTCTGGCAGATGGGATAGAATAACTGATGCTTGAAAGAAATCTGGTCTGGCAGGTGACCTCCACATCCCTCCCTGCCTGAATCCCATCCCCAGCCATAAAGGAAGAGCCCACATGGCACAAGACCCTGTGGGTAGATAGTTTCATGGCCACACTACTGTTGTTCTTCCTTTTGCATGTGGCACCCTCCCAGAGCTTTGTCCACTCACCAACCACCAGCTGGTGTCCAGAACCATCCATGGCAGTGGATAGACCAGCACAGGCCTCCTCAGGCCTTGCCACATGAAGCCTGCCCCTCCCAGGACCACTGAGCCCTGGAAGCAGACAAGGCCCATGACTGAGGCAGGTGTGGACCATGCCATCACAAAGCTGAAACAATGCATAAATATGTGGCAACAATAAACCTTAATATGAACACGTAATACTGAAACCAGCAACAATAAACTTCATACAGCCACAAAGCCACATGGGGAGGGGGTGTCCAAGGGGGAATGGGCCAGGCCACCCAGGTGCCCCCCATTACAGCATGTGCACCACCCACACTACCCCACACAGCATCCTTTGCCTGGCAGCAGCCTTCACCTAGAGGTGCGCCCAGGAGGCCTGACAGCTGTCTATGACCCCAGAAAGCTCTTACAAGTGCCTCTGGATATGCTCCAAACCCATGGGCCAGCTGCCACACAGAAGGCCTGAAGCAGCTACCAGTAAGCTGCAAAGGTGGTGCTCCATGTCCTACAGTTGTCATATTCTGTACCCATCTCACTCTTCAGTCACTATAAAGTGCTGAACTGCCAGAATAGCCATGAGCAACATCCCTGTGGAAAGGAATGAGGGCATAGTTGGTGAGTGGGACCAGGCACCCATTCCACTGCACTCCAGCTGGCCCACAGGATGTGGCTATCTGGCTGATATCTGTGGATCAGAGCCAGGAGCTAGCCTATATGTGGAACACAGAGTGCCCCAAAGCTGCTCCCCCAATCCACTTTGCATGAGGGAGACTCACCCTCTATGGGGCAGACATGGCTGGGCCAGATGACGTGTCATAAAATAATACAGTTGGAAGGTATCTCCAGGGTCATACAGAGGGAGAGCAAAAGGCCCTCTCTGCACCCATATTTTGCCTCAGTTTCTGAGTGCATCCTATTCTTCCACTCTGCATTCCCTCCCACTGTCACTTTCACTTTGTCTTGAACAGGGGTCATTTCCTGCAGGAGTGTACAGGAGCGGAGCAACAAGCCCCACCCCTGCTCCCAGCAGCCCTCAATCAGAGCAAAAAGCAGCCAGGTAAGCTGCACAGCCTCCCCCTGGTCCCCCAATCCAAAACACTCCAGTGGCACCTTTAAGACCAAGTTTTATTCAAGTACAAGCTCTCCCTCCTCTGTGAGGACAGATCTACACGTCCCCCCAACAATAGCTAGCCATCCAAAACAGTCCAGTGGAGCCTGAGCGGTGGGTGTTGCCTTCTGACACACTTCCGGTGACATCAGGGTGTGTGGCATATGCAAATAAGTTATGCTAATGAGTTATGCTAATGAGCTCCTGGGCCTCTTTTTCTATGAAATGACCCTTGGGCGTGATATAAATCCAATCTCCTCCTCCCCCTCCTCTCCAGGCTAAACATACCCAGCTCCTTCAATCTTTCCTCATAGGACGGCCTCCAGACCCCTCACCATCTTCGTTGCCCTCCTCTGGACACCTTCTAGCTTGTCTATACCCTTCTTAAACTGTGGTAACCAAAGCTGAACACAATACTCTAGGTGAAATCTAACCAGATCAAAGCGATACCATCCCTTCACGCAATTTGGACACGATATTTCTGTTGATACAGCCCAAAATCACATTTGCCTTTTTAGCTACCGCATCACACTGCTGACTCATGTTCAGGGTATGGTCTACTAAGACCCCTAGATCCTTTTTGCACATACTACTGCCAAGACAAGTCTCCCCATCCTATAATTATGCATTTGATTTTTCCTACTTAAATGCAGAACTTTACATTTATCCCCACTGAAATTCATTTTATTTGTTTTAGCACAGTTTTCCAGCCTGTCAAGATCATCCTGTATTCTGTATCCACCAGCTCTGTCCCAGGACTACAATGTCCTTCACTGATGGCTCAGAACTGCTGGCAGTTCTGGCTGAAAGTGAGCGTATGAGGATGATGGAACCCACTCCTGGCACAAGTTCACCAGTCTCCACTGACTCTGGAAATCCATTTCCCCTCATGAACCCTTCATAGTCTGGACCAGCCTTGGCCCACTCCTTGTTGTCTCTTTCCTGGGGGGAGCTGGGCTGTGTTCCAGCTGAGGGCGATGCTTTGTCTGCCCAATTAATTGCTGCTGTGAAGTGTAGGGGCCTCTGTGGGAGGGCTTGTGTGGGGAAAGGATATAAGGGGGCTCAGGGGACCATGCAGGTGGGGCACCCTTCCCATTTTTTGTGCTGCTGCTTCTGGTCTGTTTGATGGGGACCTATGCCTTTAAGGTGGTAGGATGTGCCATGGGCATGGGCTGATAGCAATGACTCCTCCCCTCCCTTTTGCTCCTTGGGATGTGTCACTATGGCTGCTGCCCTGTGACTGGTTGGTTCCCCCACCCATCACAGCCATGCCATCACAACCTGTGATGCGGGCACAATGACAAGGTTCCTGGGGATGCTGGTACTGTTGCAGCTTGTGCAACTCCACTGCCAGCCCATTTGTCCACTCCCCGACCTGTGAAGATTCTGTTTAGGGAATGGATCAGCAGTTCCTCTGTTGCCATTGCAGCTGGCTGCTGCCACCTCAAGATTGTGCTGCCTGTGTTCCTAGAATCTGACATTCAGGTCCAGGAGGATTATTTTGTGTCTTTCTTTAGACAATCCAATCCTGGATTGAAATCCATGCAGTCCTTCCCAAAACCAGCAGGCCCTTGTGACACAAGCCATTGGGAATGGACCCCTGCCTTGGACAACTTCCTTTAAGAGCTTTGTGATGCTTGACTGAACCCTAAATCCTTCCTTCCTTCCTTCCTTCCTTCCTTCCTTCCTTCCTTCCTTCCTTCCTTCCTTCCTTCCTACCTACCTACCTACCTACCTACCTACACCCTACAAGTGTAACCTGAAAAAATGCTGATGCAATGCACTCAAAATGCTTTATAATCCTTATTCAAAATTGGGAAAAGTTGGAAATAATGTATTATAAGAAAATAAATTGAAATTATTTCTGTAATTTCAGAAGCTTCTTTTAATGCAATGGGGGAAAGTCGACAGGAGATGAAAAGTCTCTGGTTCAGGAAGGCTCATCCCGGAGAGATGACGGGGTAGCTGTTGCTTTTCTACAGGAAGGTGGATTGGAATTGTCCACTGAGACTATTGCTAGTGATATGGACTGCCAGACAAGGTCTCGAGAGAGCAAGAGGAAGGTTGCAGGCTTAACATGTATGGGAAATTATAGGTGTTTCTATACAAATGCTAGAAGTGTCCAAGGTAAAATCGGGGAGTTGGAGTGCTTGGTGTTGGGGGGAAAAATAGACGTGGGTATTTCAGAAACTTGGTGGGATGAGGAAAATCAGTGGGATATGGTGATTCCCGGTTATATATTATATCGGAAGGATAGGGGGTGAAGGGTTGGAGGTGGGCTGGCTCTGTATGTCAGAGAGGGTATACAGTCCAGTAAGATTGAGAGGCTAAGAGAATTGGATTTGTTTCTGGAAATGCTGTGGGCTGAAACAGTGGGCCCAAAAAAACATTTAACACTGGGAGTTTGTTATCGCCCACCAGATCAAAAGATAGAGGAGGATTATAAAATGATGAATGAATTCAAGATAGTGGCTAGACAAAAAACTGTGTTTTAATAGGTGATTTTAACTACTCACACATTGATTGGGTCAATATGTGTTCTAGTTGGGGAAAAGGGATTGAGTTTCTAGACACTCTAAACGACTGTGCTATGGAGCAGATGGTTACGGAACCTACCAGGGGAGAGGCCATCCTGGGGTTAACATGGAAGCTGTAAAAGGTAAAAAAGATTCCTTTAAGTGGTGGAAAGCTAGTCTCAGTGAGGCTGATAAAAGGGAACACAGGCTGTGAAAAATAAAATGCAATTTTGTGATCAGGCAGGCAAAAAAAGGAATATGAGGCGCATATAGCAAAAAACGTAAAGACCAACAATAAAACTTTCTTCAAATACATTAGAAGCAGGAAACCAGCCAGGGAGGCAGTGGGGTCCTTGGATGAGTAGTGAAGGATGATAGGGAAATGGCTGAGAAGCTGAATACATTTTTTGCCTCTGTCTTCACTGTGGAAGATGAGAAGTGCTTGCCCACTCCAGAACCACTGATTTCAGGAGTGGTGTTGAGAGACCTGAGTCAGATTGAGGTGATGAGAGAGGAGGTCCTACGACTGATAGACAACTTAAAAACTGATAAATCACCAGGCCCGGATGGCATACATCCGAGAGTTCTGAAAGAACTCAAATGTGAACTTGTGGATCTCCTGTCAAAAGTATGTGATCTTTCATTAAAATCTGCCTCCATTCCTGAGGACTTGAAGGTAGCTAATGTCACTCCCATCTTTAAAAAGGGTTCCAGAGGAGATCTGGGAAATTACAGGCCAGTCAGTCTGATGTTGATGCCGGGTAAATTAGTGGAAACTGTTATTAAGGAATGAATTAGTAAGCACACTGATGAACAAAAACTATTGAGGCAGACTCAACATGGGTTCCATAAGGGAAGATCTTGTCTCACTAACCTGTTAGTGTTCTTTGAGGGGGTGAACAAAAATGTGGACAAGGGGGACCCAATAGATATTGTTTACCTTGACTTTCAGAAAACTTTTGATAGTTCCTAAGTAAGGCTCCTAAGTAAGCTAAAAAATCATGGGATAAAAGGGCAAGTCCTTTTGTGGATCAAAAACTGGCTAATTAATAGGAAACAGAGTGAGTATAAATGGGAAATGTTTTCAGTGGAGGGTGGTAAGCAGTGGGGTACCACAGGGATTAGTACTCGGTCCGATGCCTTTTAACTTGTTTATTAATGATTTGGAGTTGGGAGTAAGTAGTGAAGTGGCTAAATTTGCAGATGATACGAAGTTGTTCAGGGTGGTGAAAACCAGGGAGGATTGTGAGGCACTCCAAAAGGATCTATCGAGGATGGGAGAGTGGGCATCAATGTGGCAAATGGGGTTCAATGTGGCCAAGTGCAAAGTGATGCATATTGGGACAAAAAATCCTAACTATAAATACATGTTGATGGGTTCCGAATTGGCAGAGAGTGACAAGAGAGAGATCTTGGAATTGTATTACATAACTCACTGAAAATGTCGAGACAGTGTGCAACTGCAATAAAAAAGGCCAATGCTATTATGCTGGGGATTATTAGGAAGGGTATTGAAAACAGATCAGTCAATATCATAATGCCCCTATATAAATCAATGGTGTGACCTCATTTGGAATACTGTGTACAGTTCTGGTCACCATACCTTAAAAAGGATATTATAACTTTGGGAAAAGTGCAGAAAAGGGCTATTAGAATGATAAAAGGGTTGGAAAACTTTCCCTATGAAGAAAGGTTAAAGCACTTGGGGCTCTTTAGCTTGGAGAAACGGCGGCTGAGGGGTGACATGATTGAGGTTTATATGATGGCACCTGGTATTTTTGGCCACTGTGTGACAGAGTGTTGGACTGGATGGGCTACTGGCCTGATCCAACATTGGCTTCTCTTACGTTCTTAATGACAATTTATTTTCTTCTGTCAAAATGATAAGTAAAACATATACTTTATTGCATTAAATTAACTCATTCACAAGTAACACCTGCAATTTTGTTTATATTCACTGAACTGTATTTTCAGATATCTGTGGCATAGATTTAATTAGGTGTTTACATTCAAGCTGCACTGAATATTAGATAATGTAGCCAAACAGCTGCACAGAAAAATTATCAAAACATATGAATACATTTTCTACATTGATACGTAGCAATAAAGTTTAGATTTGCCATCCAGTAGTATTCCGTTGGAAACCTAGGCAGAGTTGCACTCTTCCAAACTCATCTACTTCAGTGGGCATACAGTGGTGTAATTCTGCTTGGGATGGTGCTGTTGATGAAGCAACAATGTAAAAACATTTGTAAAATACCCTTTATATAACTCCATGTAAGAAATGATAGGTTAATATTTATATATGGAGCTGGAGGAGTCAAAAGGGTTACACATGTACAGGCTTTTTAACTGGCATGGGTCAGAGGTGGAAAGACTCAAGATTAGAGAACACAGTGAAGATATACAGAATTATTTTCTGTGGTACAAGAGGGAGATAAGATGTACAACCCAACTGATACATAGAGGAAGTCACCCACATGTTTGTGTATTGTTAGGTTTCTTATCATTAAAGCCTATTCCAGTAAAAAGACTACTTCTGCATACTAGGCAGATGGGTGATATTTTGACATTTTCATTGTGAATAAGAATATTACCACCTCTTCTGTCAGGAGGAAAATAAGGTTGCACTGGTAGGTGGGGGGAAAAAAGAACAAAGTGCAATGGAGAGCAGTTTATTTAACCTTTTAGATCCCAACACGTTTTGCAATAAGCTTCATTAGGGGATCTCTGGGAGCCAGAGACGTTTCTGCTTGACCAGATGAATCTAATTGTGAAACACTGATGAAGCTAATTGTGAAATGTGTCGGGATCTAAAAGGTCAAATAAATTGCTCTTCTTGCACCTTATTCTTCTTTTTTCTCCTATCTCCCCTGTCACGTAAGGAGTAAACTACCAACAGTTTTGAAGTGGAATTCAAAATGACCCCAGTGCATGAAGTAGAACACTCACTATATCTGAAGTCCTAAGATAATTACACCCTATTGGGGCTCCACCTTCTGCTATAGTGCTTAACAGAGCAGTCAATTTAACTTGTACTGAGAAAGGGCAAATTCACTTAATATTTGTGTGTCAGTTCTGTAAACTGAAGGTGCCATGGGCTTTATTATTGTTGTTGACACACCCCAAAAGACTAATAGGGGTCAATACTTTACCATAGGGAGATTTCCTTTGACTTCTTTCAACTGAAGTGGCTCTTCTACTTCAGTTGAAGGAAGGTTGCTTAGACAAGACATTGGAGAAGACAGAGTAGTTATTACTGAGTGCAATGTTTAAGCAAAACATATTTTAGGATCAGTTTGTGAAAACTCAGGAATAATTTCAGATTTGTGAAGCATGTAAAAGTTCTCCCTCCTGCCCAGTTGAACTATTTAGAATGCCTAGGTTTCTTAAATAATCGTCAGATCTAGTTCATTCCTGTTTGCAGTCTCACCCCTCCTCTAAGGTTATTCCTCCTATGATTCTCTTATCACTGGATCCGTGGCTACACAACTTTTCAATGAAGCCAGGCTGACAAACCAAATCGATCTCAAAACAGCTTCAGCAAATCAAGTATTTTTTAAAAAAATCTGCTGCAATTAGAGCACATAGTGAAAATGCAGGAATAAACTTAACAACTTTGCAGTTGGCGTTCAAATTTTGGGGCAGCTTCTGAATATTCTTTGGCAATACGGTGTAGGTGAAATCAGTGCCCTGTAAGGTGGTAAATATATCAGCACTGCAGTGAGACAGCACAATCCCTGTTATTTCTTTTCAGTGTTGATGGTAATTGGTAAAGGAATCAATATTCGCTTCACAACACAAATGTCCTGGGGATGATTTTTCACTGCCATGCAGTATGCCTTGAAGTAATATTTTATCATTGGTTCTCAGACCACCAGAGTCTCTAAGGCAACAAAAAGCAGGGCTGGTCTTTAGGTGGGAAATGGATAGCAGTGACAAATCATGCACACCACAGTCAAGGAGAACATACAATATAACTGCTCAGGCTGGCTGCATATAGTGGTACATGACAGATGATACTAAGGAAAAGCAGAGATGATTCATAACTCCTTGAACACTTAAATCAGACTTCAATACTAAGTTTGCAGCTTGGAACTACGGGCTTAATATTGTTTTCTGAGTAGACAGAGGACAACTGGCTTTTAATATAGTGAACTACAGGACTCAGCTGGATCTTTACTAGCTGCCTCTGCAATGGGGCACCTCTCTCTTGAGAGACCCAAGAGCCCAGATGACTGGCCTCAATAAGACAGGGAATGTGCAGGCTACCCCTGGCAATGCAGCACTCATGTAACAGATGAAGTGCATCTTTTACTGGCCTCTTCACAGGGTCAGGACGAATGCTAGCCAAATAGGCAGTGACCTTTGTCACTGGTTGTTGCAGTGGAAAGTGAAAAACTGAGTCATGGAATCTGTGGATGGCCAGGTCTAGCAGCAAGTAAGGACCATATCAGGGCCGGAAGTATAAAAGGAGAGTGAAGAAGTGAGGGGGGCAGATGGAAAGCGGAACTGGCAGAAGAGCAAGAAGAAAGAGCCAAAAGAAGAAAGAAAAATAGGGTCAGGCAGAGAATGAGGAGGCACAGGAAGGCAGAGTGGCCAGGCTTAGGGCAGTAAAGGGGGTAGTTAGGCTGTAGGAATGTCAATTGAAGGTCTCCTCTCCCTAAGGAGAAATAAAAGGGGGTAAAGTGCTTTACAATCACTAATCTTGTAACAAAGCTTTGTTTAACACCCGCAAAACCACCTGAATTTTAATCAGGGGACAGAAGAATGCAGGTAGGGTTACTGTCTCTGGGTTGGGAATTTTTTTTAAGATTTGGGGGGTGGAGACTGGGAAGGGACTTCATTGGGGTATAAGAGAGTCTACCCTACAAAGGAGCCATTTTCTCAAGGCAAATTGATATCTATAGTCTGGAGATCACTTGTAATTCTGGACTGTCTCTAGGCCCCACCTGGAGACTGACGACCTAAATTTAAGAGATGTTTAACATGCTCTTCTTTCCATAAAACAATATGCAGCACACATCCCTCTGTATGAAGGCAAAAAGCCAACCTCTTTTTCAAATGCACTCAAAACACCCCCCCAAAAGATTTCTGCTTAATGCTGCTGTTCTGATCTGGATGAGACAGAAGAGTGAGTTGTTAGATTCAGCATGTTTAAATTCACATTGTCAGGGGAAAACGTCTCCTATTGCCTTTGTGCTTGATTTGCAGTATTAATTTTTGGAAACAAAGATCCATTAATATGAACACATGCTGAGGAGCTTAATCACTGAGTACTACCAAAAAAGATTTCTGCCCTCTAACATTCACCTCCAGCTTTGGATCAGCAAGCAGTAGCTATTAATAAGGGTCACTTTATCAGCCTCTGAAAAGACAATTACTTCTACAGAACTGGTAGGACAACACTTAGAAGTTTTAATGCTTTTTTGTGACTGATGGTGTGATAATACAAATTTCAAGGATGAGTTTGGGATCATTTTGATTCTGTTTCCTAATGCATCTTCATAGGGCTCTATGAGTTCTTGTAACATATTTAGTAATAACTTAGGGAGAGGCTGCTTTGGAGCAATAGATATGGGAAATCTGATACTGCTGAAGACAAGCAGGTAGAACCCTGAGAATAGATCAAAATCTGTGAAAACCTGGTTTAAATAGTCACCAGATATAGAATCATCGAATCACAGAGTTGGAAGGGGCCATACAGGCCATCTAGTCCAACCCCCATACAAGCCATCTAGTCCAACTCAATGCAGGATCAGCCCCTAGAGCATCCCTGACAAGTGTTTGTCCAGCTGCTGCTTAAAGACTGCCAGTAAATGCAAATGAAGTGAGATCTTCAGACCTAAAGATAAAATTATAAACAAACATATAACATAAACATATTGGTATGTTTATGTTAGATTTTTTTCAACAGAAACTCTCAACATTTTCTGTAGAACATAATTATTCTCCCCCCTCTTCCAAAATCCACCACCCATTCAGTGACCTTCATACTCCTGAGTTAGCAGTAATAGAGTTCAGATGTCTGTGGAGAACTCTGTACTCTGAAGGGACTGCATTTGGAATTAGGAACTCTCTGTCTGGGGCAAGGGATGCTCTGCATTCTTGGTGCTTGGGGAGGCAACAGTGGGAGAGCTTCTAGTGTCCTGGCCCCACTTGGTGGACCTCCTGATGGCACCTGGTATTTTTGGCCACTGTGTGACAGAGTGTTGGCCTGATCCAACATTGGCTTCTCTTATGTTCTTATGTAACGGTTTGAAGGACCTCCTGAGCCAAGTTTGGGCCCCAGTATTATCCCAATCCACCCTCCCTGATGTAGGGATGGACGAGATTTACCCTGTTCCAATGTTTTGTTGTTCTATAAATAGTCTTTGTCCTGCTCTCCACTTAGAGTTGTCAAATATGGCTTGGGAAATTTCTGGAAATTTAGGGGCACCTTTCCCCTCAATATGTTACAGAAGACAAGTATAAGTACATTAAGATTTTTTGGGTGTAGTATTTTACTAAATGCGCTCATATGCGATGGTGAAAAACCACACAACAAGAATCATGACGTAAACTATCATACAATTACACCAAGATAGTTTTTATGCAATCATTTACCAATGTCCACAAATATGCATGTGAACTGGTAAAACACTGCACAAAACAAATCTTGATGCAATTGTGTATAATTACCAGATGTCACTTACATGTGCACCAGACATATCAGAGGAAAAATACATGAAGATCTGAAAACAATGTTCTGCTGCACATGTCCTATATGAGATTTGTCGGGAAAAACCAAGAAAATGAAGAATATGTGATGCTCCTCAATGATAACACCAGATAATCTGGAACTCAAAAATCTGGGCAGAAATTTGGATAAGGAGAATGTTAGACATACCATATTCTGTTCTTCTACTGGGGAAGACTACCTTCGTCTTATCACCACAGGTCTGGAAGCTCAAAGAGATCAGAAGATACATTGACAGTGCAATTAGGGTGATAAACTCTGGGTTGGGAAACACCTGGAGATTTGGGGGGGGGTGGAACCTGAGGAGGGAGGGGTTTGGGGTGGGGAGAGACTCCAGTGGGGTATAATGCCATAGAATCTATTTTTAAAGTGGCCATTCGCTCCAGGTGAACTGATCTCTGTCGCCTGGAGATCAGTTGCAATCCCAGGAGATCTCCAGCTACCACCTGGCAACCCTAAGTGCAATTTTAGACAAATCTACCCCTTTCTAAACCCATTATCTTGTTTAGGACTGCATTGTCAATTTACTAGATTAACCAATCCCAGAAAGAAGATACAGTTTACAATGATGCCCCCACTGAACACAATTTCACCTATCATCTCAATAAAGTAACAACACTTAAAATGCTGAATTATTCTCTCTATTCCACACTATTTATAGTGCAATCCTGTGCAGAGTTATTCCAGCCCAGGTCCCCTGGAAATAATTTAGCAACATTTCAGAAAAGGAATTCAATTTTTCTTCAAAAAATTCCCAACTTTAAATTTGAAATCCCATGTAGAATCTTAAGTCTTGTTGATAAAAGTTACGATATCACATTTCAGTATGAACTTCCCAAAATAAAGAATTGTTTATCTTGGTTACTCCCCCCCCCCCCCCCCCCCCCCCCGACCCAATCTGTGATTAAAAACGTTTTATCTTTTTCACATCAAGGGAATCTAAATGATAAATTCAAGTTAGGAAAAACTGCATCAGAATTTCCTTTCAAATTCATTTCAGCGGCAACAGAAACAAAAGCCAGCTGGGATTGTACCCTGAGTCTTCAAGGCCTGTGGCATTATGTTTATGCAGTTGTGCAAACTCTGAAGGTGCCCCTGTGTAATGATTAATAATAAGACAATGCTATTAACCTCAGTGTTAACCCCAGGATGGGTGGCTGAATCAGAAACCACGTCTCTGCATTTTCCAGTCCTGTGGACAGGCAAGCATTACACAGCAGTTTTGTTCTGATAAATGTTCTAATGTGTGTAATAATTCTTACAAAAAGAAAATACAATAGTACTAACAATGATGTAAGAAAAAAGTGCATGTCACGACAATCATTTCCAGGCTCATAGGCCAAAAAAGAAAGAAAATTAATGGGTACTTTCTATTTTTGTAGCAAGAATTAATTGTATGTCCTACATCTTAGACTTGGAAATACGTTTTTAAAAATAGTGGTAAAATGTAGTTACCAGAATATATAGTGAGGCGAACCTCTCTAATCCTGTGAGCTACTGTGTGAAGACAACCCTTCTGGGGATCAAGCACTACAGTCCCAGCATTGACACAAGGAAAGAACAGGAACCCTTGTGCCATGCCCAGAACCATCTCTATCGAACCCAACTCAGAAGTGCCCATGGTAGTGGAAGACCAGAATGCCATTATCAGCCTGGGTGGGAACTGGGAAGCAGAACAAAAGCGGATCAAATCTCTCTAACAATGGGATATTTTTTTGTCCTGGACTATGTTATTCAATTTTTGCCAACTTGTTCAAACCCTTGGACATTTAAATCTTATACTTGCTTATAGGTGGTAAGCCATTATACCTTATATAAGGTTCCCCCTCTCTCCAGAACAGACACAAAAGACTGTGGAAGCTGAGTGTGAAGGCTGAATGTTAAAAGCAAAAAAAGAAAAAAAGGTGTGGGGGGGTTACATCTTCTGTGCCATGGTGTTAAGGACTCTTTGTCTCATCAGCTAAGCATTCTATAGACATCCTACAGGATGCAGACAAAGAGGCTCTAACACTATGGCCCCAAAGAGGTATCTCCCTCCTCCCCCCACCTGGTTTCTCATATCCATCCTGATGAAGTGCTCTGGAGAAACTGAAAGCTTGCAGTCCCTTTTGTGCTATTTTGGTAGGTCTTAATGAAAGGTATTGAATGGATTTTGCATTGGGATTTTGCAGGATCCAAGCAATGGCTCATCTGCCATTCTTGCCACTAGTGAGGCACTTTACAATTGCACAAGCTGCTGCTGTGCATAAGTAAAACCTATTAAGCCAGTCTGTAAATTTATACTGTTAAGGGACCTGAGTATATAGATCCTAAAATAAACAGTGTAAAGCTTTGCCAAGAGGGGAATTTGATTTACTTATATGTGAGAATCACTGTCGGGCCCATAGCCATAAATATTGATGTGAGAGCATAAATCAATACTGAGCAGCCAGAATCTCAAAACAGTAACATAAATGTATTAAACAGCAACAGAATAAAATGCAATTTTATTCAAATTAAAACAAGGACAAATGCTTGAACAATTTCCCAGTGCTACTGCACTCACTAAACAGAACACTGGAATGATAGAGCAGATTTAATCCATACTGAACAATTAGATAGAAATCTAGGTAGAATTTCCCTTGTATTTACTTCTAAGATTTTATGTTCCCAATCCTTATTTTATTCTGAAAACAGCCCTGTGAAGCAGGTTAGCTTAAAGTGTCTTGACCAGGGTTATTCAATAAGCTTCATAGTAGAGGGAAAATTCATACCCTGACAAACCAAAAGTGTCTATCTTGTAGTTATTGTTAATAACACTGATAATTCAGTGGAATGTCTTGGGGAGGGTCACCCGCTGTAACCATGGCTCTGATAACTGTTTGAAGGTATTTTGGTTTTATTAGTTTGAACTACAGAACACAATTGTCGCTTCTTCATAAACATGCTGAGTAATTAACTATTTCCCTTTTTACAGTGCTCCATGGCAGTTGAAATAAGATTAGAAAATACTAATTTCATGGTTTTGTGGTTTACGTTGTCCTACATGTTTTCATGTAACTGATTTTCTTTTCTTTTTTATAACTTTTTATTGCTTTTATATACTACATCATAAAGGGAGGGAAAAAAGGAAAATCACTAAAACTAAAACAAAAGAAAAAATCTAAAAGTTAAGACAAGGATCAAATTGCATGCTTTATATCATTATACATCCTATCATAATAACATAGAAACATTCTATCTAAATTAAGATAGCTAAAGACTTTCATATTAATCTTCAGGTGTTTTATAATTCCTTATATACTATTGAACTTCAGTTTTATTTTCCGTGCTTTTTCTTCTTATATTTCAGGTTAACTTGAAATGTTTTGGGAGCAGATACTCCTTTTTCCAAATCTGAGGTTTCTGGGGTGCTACTAGAACTGCTCAAAGTGTCTTCTGTTCTCCATCGCTTTTGTCCTCTTCATTATTATCTTCGTTTTTTCTTTCCTTTTTATTTGGGCTATGTTGTTGTTTCAAAAAGTCTTTAGCTTTCTGGACGGAATAAATTTTATTCTTTTTATTCTTGAAGTGCAACACAAGTCCCTCTGCAAAAATCCATCTGTAGGGAATCAAGTTGTCATGAAGGAAAAGGGTTAAATCTTTATATTGCTGTCTTTGCTTCCGCACCTCAAATGGAATGTCCTTTAGGATTTTAATGTCTTCGTCTTTAACTTTCAAGGTTTTCCCAGATGTAGCTTTCAAAACAGTATCTCTGGTAGATCTCTTAGAGAATTTCAGAAATATTTTCCCGGCATTTTTTAAAATATAATCTGGATAAGTTCGATATGTCAAATCCATGTCATTTTGCAATACATCTTGCTTGAGATCTGTCATTGGTGCTAACACTTCACTTAAAAGTTCTTTTAAATCCCCCCCCTTTTTAAATCGTCTTTATTGATTTTAATATAACGTACAGAACATAAAGCGAAGATACAGCATAATTCAGTGCCTCCAACTACAAAAACCTTTGGTAAATAGAGAGATACAAACCTACAGGGTTAGTCACTTAAGATAGAGAGGGTTGGGGGGGGGGAGGATTTCCAGAGCTTGTAAGTAGGAGACAAGAGAGTACCAGGTTGACACAAATTTGGAGGTATGTGGTGTATCTGAGTGTGAAATCTTGAGTAAATCAGAAATTTTTGCCATAATGAGATGTTCCCACAGCTTGTCCTGCCAGGTTGTTATGGAAGGTGATGTTGGGGATTTCCAGCTAGTGGCAATGGATAAGCGAGCTACTGCCAGAAGAGTTGAGAGAAGATCCCATTTTTGGTCCTGGATGGAGTCGTCCCAGTGGTTCATCAGGAAGGATTCTGGCGTGAGAGGGATATTTTGAGCTATGATGTTCTTGATCTGTTGTTTTACATCTATCCAAAACTGTTGGATCTTGGGGCAGGTCCACCAGCAATACAGGTAAGTCCCTAGTTTTCCGCACCCTTTCCAGCATATGGGGCTACTGGTTCTGCTGAATTTGTGTATTTGCTGGGGGGTTAAGTACCATCTCAAGACAGTTTTGAAGAACTGGAATTTTAGGTTGTATATCTTTGAGCTATTTGCTGGAGAGTTCCAGATGGTTTCCCAATCTGTCTCTTGCCAGTGCACATCTAGCTCTTCCTCCCACTATATTTGGTGTCTCATTTTTGTGGAGGTGTCTGTGATTAGAGATGTGAAGGCCCGGAAAAAAATGGAAAAATTCGAGAAAAAAAACGTTTTTTCTCCTGAAGCCTTTTTGTTTTTTCCCAAAAAATTGGAAAAATTGAAAAAAGAAAAGAAAAAAATTGATTATGGAATGTTTTATTTTAACATGATGAATAAAATATTTTAAGACAAGGTGTTCAAATATTTTTCAAATAATTTCTAATATATATATGGTATCAGATTATCTAATTTCTGTGCACTGAGGACAAGCAAGTCCTAGGTTACAAACTGAACTCTCCAATGCAAGAACAAGATGCATTTCTTCCTTTAGGAGGTGTGATTGTCAGAAGAAAATAAAAAAGTTTCAGTTTTGTTTTTGCATGTGGTAATTGTTTGGATACACTATATTTTTAATATGCTAGTTGTGATAATTTCATGCCAAGTAAAAATGTCCATAGCCATATTTTATGTTCCTAAAGTTCCTAAAAAAAAGATGACTTTCAATCTAGAAAAGATAAAAGAAATGCTAATGTAGCATTTTTTTCAATTTTTCCGAAAATTTCCGTTTCCCCCCGAAAAAAACCGGAAAAAACCTGGGGGGTTTTCCGAGCTTCAACATTTCTGGAAATTTTACATCTCTATCTGTGATGACTACCACTTTGTAAAGTTTAGACAGTAGACCTTTTGGGGATTTGGGATAAGATATAATGATTTTTTCTAGACTGGTAAATTCTCTGTGGAATGTTCCTGCACCTGTTAAGCGCTCTATGAGATCTCTAAGGTGGAGATAGCCGTGCCAGTGAAGTTGTTGGTTTGTTTTGTGATCAAAGTATATTTTATCTAGCATTTTACCATTGGTGACTAAATCATAGGGGCGGCTCAAGTTGGCCATTTTCCAGTCCAAGTAGGCATTTATGATTTTACCTGGTTCGAACCAGTCCTGATGAGTATAAGTGGAGAGTTGTGATATCCCAGTGGTTGGGAGTAGTTTTTTATTGTTGTCCCATGTTTTGATAGTTGCTTTCAAAAGAGTGTTGCTGTTGATGGTTTTGGATCTTAGATTTGGCTTGATCCAAAAGATCTCTTGCAGATCATAAGGTGATGTGTAAGATTGTTCAATTGTCATCCAGTGCTTATCTTGGCCTTTGTGTTGCATTTGTACCGCCCATGCAAGAGTCGTAACCTGGTGATATGCTTAAAGCAAGGGGAGGTTGAGTCCTCCTTGTTTATCTGTTCTATGGATGATGTTGTGGTTTACTCTGGGTTTTTTCCTGTCCCCGAAGAAGCTTGTCAACTGCATTTGCCAGGAGTCCAGGTCCTTTTTGGTGATGGGAATGGACAGGGTTTGGAATAGAAATGTAAACCTGGGTGCTATGAGACTTTTAATCAGGTGAAGCCTGTCTGGGAGCGATAGTTTTAGAGCTTTCCAGTTTTCTATATCAGTCTTGGTGTTAGCAGCAAGTTTGTGGAGGTTAGCCTTAACCAGGTCTTTTAAATTTATAGGATTGTGGACTCCCAGATATCTCCAGGAATGTGTTATCCATTTGAAAGGGTATTGTTGTTGGAGTTAAAGTTTCATTGTGTGCTCAATGTATATTGGGTAAACATCAGTTTTGGTGAAGTTGATCTTAAGCCCTGAGGTATCTCCAAATAATGCAAGCTCTTCCTTGATTGCTTCTAATGAGATTTTGGGGTCCGAGATGTATAAGGTGAGGTCATTGGCATAGAGGCAGGTTTTGTGTGTTCTATCCCATTGATGTTAACCCCCTTAAAATTTTCATTTTGCTGAAGTTTTTCTGCCAGCGGTTCAATGGCCAGGGCGAAGATAAACGAGAAGAGAGGGCACCCTTGTCTGGTTCCCCTTCTGAGCTGGACTGAGGGTGAGCTGACCTTTATTTTCGCCCTATTGTTGGAGTAGATGATGTGCAACATTCTTTGGAATGTCTGTCCGAATCCTAGGTGTTTGCATAAGGAGAGAATAAACCTTGTCTCCACCGAGTCAAAGGCTTTTTCAAAGTCAAGTGCAAAGATAGCTGAGTCCCTTCCTGTCTGCTTTTCATGTATGATGATGCCCATTGTTCTACGTATATTATCCGCTATTTGCCACCCAGGTATGAAGCCAGTTTGTTCCAGATGGATGTAGTCAGTAATTATGCTTTTCAGTCTATTTGCAATTAATGCTGTAAAAATTTTGTTGTTGTGATTCAATAAGGCTATAGGTCTATAAGAGGTTGTATTAGATGGATCTTTGTCTTCCTTGTGGATGACTGTAATGTTGGAATCAGTCCAGGATTCATGTCCTAGAAAGAATAGCCAAACTAGAAAAGGAACACAAAAAATCCAGAAACCCAAAGGTTTACGAAAAACTCACAGCAGAGCGCAAAATTCTAGACAACTTAGAATCCACCCAAGTCCGGAGAAATCTGATCTACCTGAAACAAAAATTCTGGCAAAACAGTCCCAAACACGTGCACTTGCTTGCATGGCGAGTGAAACAAAAACGCAAATCTTCCGCTATTAATGCAATCAAAAACAACACTGGGGTGAACTCCATGTGGCAAAAGACATTGCCACAGCTTTCGCAACATACTCCTCTTCCCTATACAGCTCAACAAACCCTAACCAACAGGACATCGATACCTATCTACGTACCATCCCAACCTTACCTCACCTCTCTCAGGACCATATGGAACTATTGGAACGGCCAATTAACCTACCTGAATTAACAGACACAATCAAAAGACTCAAAAATAATAAAACAACAGGTACAGATGGTCTCCCCTCAGAATTTTGCAAAATGTTCATGGATGACCTTTCTGAGCACCTCGTGAAGACTTGTAACGACTTGTTACTAAATTTCCCCCTTTCTGTTCAGGGATACCTTGAAAGCATAGAACATACATTAATCTTTCCAGTTGAAGCTGCAACAATTGACTTTTATCTGAAATTCTATCTTTTCCCACTTCCTCTAGCTTTTATTTAATGTCTTTTGTTTTTGTTTCAACTTTCTTAATAGCTCTGTCAGTTTCATTTGCTCTTTTATCCATTTGTGTCAGCTGCTTTTGGACTCCATCCAACTTGCTGTTGATATTAGACATCTGCTCCAGCAGGGGGCGCAGTGCCTGAGCCAACATATTGGTAAAGTCTGCAGCTGCTTCCTGTGTCTGGGTGGGAGTTGTTGGTAGAGTACTTCCTGTGAGAGGTGTTATGTATTCAGATGGACTTGAATGCATGATCGGTATAGGACTTGATGTATGTGAAACATCTCATTGAAGTGCAATGTTAAGCTTCAGCCTGGGCTAGGATCCTAATGTAACCAATAGGAGCACTAGCCCAGGTTGTGTCATCCAATCACCTTACGGAGCGGGAGCGCTTGTGATTGGTCATTATCCGTTCAACCTGATAGGTTGTTATTTGTACAGTGGGAGTGGCTACATTAGCCGGGAAGGTTTAAAAGCAGGCCAGCTTCTGTGTTAAAGCTGTCCTGGCTGACTGATGTTGATCCGTGTTGGAGAAGTAACGAAGCTGAAGAATAAAAGCCGCATTCTTGCTGAATCACTCTCCGACTCTTTGTTAAGCTCACGACTTAACAAGAGGTTTCTTTTCTGGCGCCATTTTTCTCTCTCTACTAGACATTGTTTATATAAGAAGATTTTTGGATTTAAAGTCAAAGTTCTACGATTTGAAAACGCTTTGGATTATTTTGCACCTTTCGGTCTTAGTTACAGTCTCTCATGGTCAGTTTTGCTTATTTCCTTTTCGTTTGTCATTCAGGAACCGTTCAATTTTGAGGGGGGTACCCCAACTCTTCCCCCACCCACCACTTATTTCATAAGTTGATGCCGCTTGCCTTAAAGTCTTTAGCCGCTTTTGAAGGGGATCGCTTAACTCACAGTTTGAACGCGTTTAAGTCATTATAGGAGGATATTCATGTTAGATCTCTTGTCCGCTCGTCTGGCAGCCAGCTCTAATCACCATGATGGCTTCACGGTGGCAGGACCTCTCAGGGTAGGGAGAGCCTCGATTCCTCAGCCATCACCTCGGAAGAGGCTCTCCCCTGCACCCCAGGCTTGGAGTCCCCTACAAGGACTCCGGGGGAGGCCCGGATCCAGTCAGAGCTCCTCCTGTCCACCACGACTCGGCACGTCTCCATCAGGAGCTTGATGGGACACGTCCGAGCTTTAAGTCGCCAAAACCGGAACCTCGTGTAACTGATTTTCTTACATGTGTAGAGCTACATATCATAAAGGTAAGGGACTACAGTGGAATCCATGTCTAAGTACTATGTGAACAAGGAAAGGCAAAAAAGAAAAAAAGAGAGAGATTGGTGCAAAGGGAAAAAATAATTTATTAGACGTGACCCCACCTATGCTTTGTCAGGGGAATTGGTAAAAATACATAAATACAGACAAATCTAAAAATGATAGACACATATATCATTTAAAAAATGTATCTGAAAACGAATTCTGGAAAAAACACTGATAAGTATGTAAGAAACATAGTGAATACACTGATGTTGCAGGAGCCTGAAGCTAGTACAGTTTGAATAAACCATTTCTATTTCCTCACAGGTCCATTAGAAAAAATACTGTAGAATGCACACACATCTTAAACAAAAAGATACAGATTAGCCTCACAGATACATGTAAGTTAAAGTTGAAGATGGCTAACCTGTATAGTAATATTTCCAGTGATTTTCCACTTTATAATGGATGTGAGGAAACAGAGAATGGTTAATGCAATGTGTACTGGTTTCCACTGCCTGGAATGTCAATGGCTTAACTATTTTTCTTACATGCTCAGTTATCACTGTTTTTTCAAAATTTGTTTTTATATATGTGTGTGTTTTTAATGATGTATGCATCTTTCATTTCTGAGACTTGTTATTATATGCATATTTTCCAGCCCCCCTCCCAATGAAGCACAGGTGGAATTCATATGAGTGGTCATTATTCTGCCACCACACCAATATTCCCCCTCCCCTGGCCTCTTCCTGTTCTATTTGCTGGTGCAGCCATCTCTTCTAAACTTATGAGCTACCTGAAGCAACATGCATGCGTGTTGATTGACCTCTAAGGCGAAAATGGTTTAAAATGGATTGGATGACATTCTGGGATATATTACTAATTAGGCAATTAGAATTAGTTTGCAATCAGGCTTCAGACACAGAGCTATAAATGCACATTTTAAATAACTCCCCACATTTCAAGTCATTCAAGTTAAATCAAGTGAGAAATGCTAACTAGGTGTGATGATGTTGCAGCCATGCATATGTCTACAGGGGGTGGGGTGGGGAGAGGAGCCTTTCATTAGCTTCATTCAGTTGAATGAAACTAAACTGGGAAGGAATTGGAGATGGGAAATGCAGACAAACCAAACCAAACTGAATCCTTGAATAAAATTGTATGTAAACAGTCCAAAAGTAGGGCTGCCAACCTCCAGGTGCTGTAGAAACAACAGAGAGATCACGGGAAGGATGCAAACAATGATGAAAACAGCCGTGATGTAGTATTATGAAAATATATTTAGACTGCTGTTTTGCACTGAGTAGTGTTTCTTCATCAAGTAATAAAGATGTATGCATACACACAATGGAATTTGCATATACTCCCATTTCACGACATCTTTTTCTCATGTGCTGCATAAGTAACATTAATTTACACATCAACAATTCTAATCTGTGAATTAACACTCAACATTCTTCCCACTCCAATGAAACAGATTCTTTCCGTGCTCATAACATAATAGGGCTACATATAGGGCTACAGGTGGTGGCTGGATAACCCCTGGGATTACAACTGATCTCCAGGCAATAGAGGTCAGTTCAGCTGGAGAAAATGGCCACTTTAGAAGGTGGACTCTATGACATTATGCCCCACTGAGGTCCCTCCCCTCTCCAGGCTCAATCCCCCAAATCTCCAGGTATTTCCCAACCCAGAAGTGGCAACCCTATCTAAAAATCTCTCATAAGTCCCTTGCACTTAATTTCATGGGCCTTTGAGGTCCCTTGATGTTTAGATACTAGTGCAAAGTGCTGGCCATAACAGAAAGAAAGAAAAGGGTGGGGTTTCAACATGTCAGCTGCAATGATCTTCTCTCTCCCTCTGTCACATTTCTTTCTGGTCCTTCTGCGACTAGGGCTGCCAAGTGGGGGCGGGGAAACCCCCGCTTTGGAGGCCCGATTTCCGCCATGGCAGAATTGGGCACCGGGGGGAACTCCGCCCCCCAAAGCTGCGTCGCCACGTCACTCACGTTGGGGGCGTGGCCCAGATCATCGGGGGGAAACCCAATGATATGGGCCACGCCCCCAACGTGAGCGATGTCGCATGTCACTTCCGTTGATGTGCTGGCTTCGCGCGCATGCGCGCATCTGTAGCCAGCTCCCGGACCCATTGGAGCCTCCCCCGCCGGTGAGTTTGCGGGACTTGGCAACCGTATCTGAGACAGAGGTCAGGGCAGCATTCACAGGGCTCATGACGTATCTCCACATCACTCCTGAGAAACAGTTAGTTGAAAGATCGGTCACCCACTGAGCTTCATGGCTCAGCAGAAATTTGAATTTGGATCTCCCTGAACCCCGACTGGCAGATCTGCCAGACACTCTCTTTGTCTCTTCTGTACCTTAAGCTGATACATTGGAACAGTATGCCAGGAACTGATTAAATATACCATTAATCAATATTCTACATATTCTCAGATGCTTGAATGTAGTACACTATTTCAAATTAATATTACATGCAATTTTTTTCATCCAATGTAAAATATGCTTAAAAGCTATTACAGAGTTTGGAGTCCACCACCAGCAAGTCAAGGGTACAAATCTGCTTTATTGGAGCTGCAGCACACAAAGCCTCAGTGGGAAGGGTCTCCACCAACTCCACCTTCCCCAGTAGCATGTCTAGTCTAACTGCTGTTCAGTAAAAAGTATCTGCCACTTGGCCACAGGAACATATATTACAGATATCAAAAGGCAGAGCTGACTACAAATTATTTCACAAAAAGACCCGGAGGCTGACTACAAATCTGTACATCCCATTAGGGATTCTGCTGACATTTTCCACTGAGGACATTTCAGCAGGGAAACAAGTGACTGAAATTTTAGTTTTGGGAGTTCTTTAGTGGGCAACTGTATCATTTAGAATGAATTAAAACATTTACAAATATCAAACTTCATTAAATTATTTACTTGGCACACAAAAAGAGCAAAGTTAGCTATTTGCCTTTAGTCAGAGAGAAAAACACACATTTTTCATTTAGCTTCAGAATACCAAAGAAAGAATATGCTTCCTTCTTGGAATTCAGATGCAGCTCCAACATACTATGGCACATACATAAGAACCAAATGCTAACAGGGGCACCCAGTAAATGGCAAGAAAATTATCTGATATCGCACTCCAGTGCAAGACAGAATTTAGGAGTACCGGGGTTGGGTTAGGTGGAAAAGTTCCTGGTAGAAGTTGGCGAAGCAGTTCTTTCCCCCCGTCTTCCCCTAGCAGCCTGCTGTTTGCTCTCCAGTCATCAGATTCTCACAAACAGCGTGCCTTGACAGTACATAGGGTGCTGCAGCGAGGAGGCGAAAAAAGGTAAAATAGCTTCCTCTTTTCTGCTACACTGATGCAAGCTGGTAGCGGAAAAGGGAGAAGGAAGTGGGTTCACCTGATTCTTGCTTGTTGCTGCAGTGCCCCCATATTCATTTCCCAAGCCCTCACTGGTGGCAGGGGATCCTCTGCCATCATGGGGCACATCCTGTTGTAGCTCAGCTGGCCCGTGGGGTAAAAATGGTGGGAAACTGGGGGGGAGATGTTGGCAGTGTCCTAATGCATTGGTGTCATTCACCATGTGCCCTGAAATGACATTAGCACATCACTGTGGGATCCCAAGGACACTCTGGCATTTGGGCAAAACGCTATGGTTTAACACACCCAGAACATACCCAGCATCCCCTGGTGATGTGCTTCTGTCACTTCTGGGCGCACGGGGGAGTGGCCAGCACATCTCTGGTGACATCAGAGCATCACCAGCACTGTCATTACATTGCTAGCAATAACACTACCTCTCAGCAAGGTAAATCTCCAGCTAGTTGCCAAGGGGGATCTGGAAACCCACTCCCATACTATGGCTCATTTTCTCCCTGAGGCTCTTCTGACCACCTGAGAGAGTTTTCATAGCAAAGAGCAGGCTGCTTGGGGCAGGGGAAGACCGGACAAGATTCTCTCTGACGACTCCTTCTATCAACTTATCAGCTGGATTCAACATACTAGGAGGTTATCACAAGTATATTTCAAGTAAGTAAGGCAACAAAATACAGAATTTTTAGTGTTACTTTTTTATGGGAAATGACACCATTTAGAATTAATTAAAATTAAAATAGCATGAAATTACTGACTTGACAAACAAAAACAACAAAGTTAAGTATAGGTACTAGACAGAAGGTTGATTACAGTGGAGAACATAAGAACAGCCCTGATGAATCAGACCAATAGTCCATCTAGTCCAGCATCCTGTCTCTCACGGTGGCCAACCAGTTCCTCTAGACAGCCAACAACAGGACATAGTGGCCTGGTGTTGCCTCCTGGCTCTGGGATTCAGAGGATTAGTGTCTCTGAATGTGAAGGTTCCCCTCAGTCGCCATGGCTAGTAGCCATTGACAGAATTATTCTCCATGAATCTATCTAATTCCCTTTTTAAAGCTGTTTATTCCTGTGGCCATCACTACATCCTCGGGCAGTGATTTATAAATTGTAGCCAAAAAACAGTTTATAAGACTGTTATACTGTATATATTTTACTCAGGAGTAAAAATTACTCTCACCATTATTCTTAAAAAAGGAGTTGCTTATTCAGGATTTGCAAAAATTATCCAATTTGAGGACAATCTTTTATTCACATTAAAACAGCACATTAAGGCAGCACATTACATAAGAACATGAGAGAAGCCAATATTGGATCAGGCCAATGGCCCATCTAGTCCAACACTCTGTCACACAGTGGCCAAAAATACCAGGTGCCATCAGGAGGTCCAGCAGTGGGGCCAGGACACTAGAAGCCCTCCCACTGTTGCTCCCACTAAGCACCAAGAATACAATGCATCACTTGCTCCAGACTGAGAGTTCCTATCTATACCTTGTGGCTAATATCCACCAATGGACCTCTACTCCATATGTTTATCTAATTCCCTCATGAAGCCATCCATGCTTGTAGCCGCCGCCACCTCCTGTGGCAGTGAATTCCATGTGTTAATCACTCTTTGGGTGAAGAAGTACTTCCTTTTATCTGTTCTAACCCAACTGCTCAGCAATTTCATGGAGTGCCCACAAGTTCTTGTATTGTGAGAAAGGGCGAAAAGTACTTCTTTCTCTACCTGCTCTATTCCATGCATAATTTTGTAAACCTCGATCATGTTACCCCTCAGCCGTCATTTCTCCAAGGTAACGAACCTCAAGCGCTTTAACCTTTCTTCATAGGGACAGTGTTCCAACCCTTTTATCATTCTAGTTGCCCTTTTCTGTACTTTTTGCAATGCTATAATATCCTTTTTGAGGTGTGGTGACCAGAACTGTACACAGTACTCCAAATGAAGTTGCACCATCGATTTATACAGGGGCATTATGATACTGGCTGATTTGTTTTCAATTCCATTCCTAATAGACCCCAGCATAGTGTTGGCCTTTTTTATTGCAGTCACACATTGTCCCGACATTTTCATTGAGTTATCTTATAGTCCTGCAACGACGGACCCTGGTTGGTACTCGTTTCCCTCAGCTTTGTCAGGTCACAATATGTCGGGTGCTGCACATAAAGTCACATCTTTTTACAAACATGTATTTTAACATACTTTTCTAAATTTGAAGAGTAACATTGTAACAGTCTATAAACTGGTTTTTTTTGGCTACAATTTATAAATCACTGTTTTTCCATTGTTTGTTACATCTTCTTCAATATGGATAATTGCATTTTCTAATGCTGAAACTGAATAAATAATAGCAAATTTTCTTTCCAGGTTTGATGAGGCATCTAAAGGGGATATGGGAGACTTAGGTACTTTGAATATTATTTTAAATATAGTGGATATACCTTTAATTTAGAATAGCTCTTTGTAAATGAAGGGAGAGATCGGGTATGTAATCAAGATATGCAGGTGTGGCTGTAGATATCTCAGCCTAGCACAATTGAATGCAGGAAGCCACCGAGCCAAGCTAAGATGTAGACGTTAGGGTCTGTTTTGAAAATTATTGAGCTTTTGGGGTGAGCTGTGGTTGTAGACATCTCAGCCCAGCACAATTTAATGCAGAAAGCCTCAGAGCTGAGTTAAGATGTAGACCTTATGGTCAGTTTTGAAAACTGACCTTATGGTCAGCTTTTTGGGTGAGTAACTCTCTCTCTCCTTTTTTGAATTATAAATGGAGCATTCATGTGTACTAACATATAGAATAAATTGACAGCTCCTGTACTTTAGGAGACAGTCCATAACAGTGGAACCTGTTCAGAAGCCAGTTGGAATATACCAGAACTAGTGGGATAGATAGTTTAATGAGCTTCAGGGATAAGTTTAGAACATACCCAGCTCTCTCTCTTCAAATTTAGAAAACTATGTTTGTTTATTTATTTATTAAATTTATACCCTACCCTGCCCACTTTGTAAAAAGATGTGACTTTATGTGCAGCACCTGACAGATTGGGACCTGAGAAAGCTGAGGGAAATGAGTACCAACCGGGGTCAATTGTCGCAGGACTATATATTAATGTGCTGCCTTAATGTGCTGTTTTAATGTGAATAAAAGATTGTCCTCAAACTAGATAATTTTAGCAAGTCTTGAATAAAGAACTCCTTTTTTTAAGAATAATGGTGAGAGTAATTTTTGTTGTTGTTGTTCAGTCGCACAGTCGAGTCCGACTCTTCGCGACCCCATGGACCAGATCACGTCAGGCCTTCCGGTCTTCCGCCGTCCTCTGAAGTTTGCTCAACTTCATGTTCGTTGCATCTATGACACTCCTGAGTAAAATATATACAGTGTAACAGTCTATGAACTGTTTTTTTGCTACAATTTATAAATCACTGCTTTTCCATTGTTTTGTTACTTACTCACTTGGAGGTTGGCAACCTTAGTTCCTTTGGAGGAAATGACTGCTTTGGAGGGTGGAGTCTATGGCATTATATATGTCTGAAGTCCTTCCCCACCTCAATCCCCCCCATCCCCAGGCTCTACCCTTCAAATCTCAAGGAATTTCCCTACCTGGAATTGGCATCCTTATCTCCTTCCCACCCAACAGCCAGACTACCTTTATCTGCCCCTGTCTTCAGCTTTCCATCTCCGTTCCCCCTGCAGCTTCTACTGAGGAAAACTATGGTTTTCTCCACAGTTGGAACTAAAGCAGTTTACATTCTCTCCTCCTTTTTATCCACACAACAACCCTATGAGGTAGGTTAGGCTGAAAGTGTATGACTGATCCAAAATCACCCAGTGAGTTTCCACAGCAAGATGGGGATCTAGACCTGGGTATTGCAAATCCTACTCTGAAGCTCTAACCATTATACTACAATGACTTTCATAGGGTGGCTGCTGTTGAATAGTAGCAAGCAGCCAGGCCTAGTTGAATCATACAAGTCAGGTGGTATCAAGTCACCCAGAGGGTGCTGCTAGGGCTAGGCTTGCCAGCCTCCAGGTGGGACCTGGAGATCCCCCAGAATTACAACTGAACTCCAGACAACAGAGGTCTGTCCCCCTGGATAAAATGGGTGGACTCTGTGGCATTATATCCAGCTCCCCAAACTCTGCAGTCCTCAGACTTTACCATGGAATCTACAGGAATTTCCCAACCTTGAGTGGGCAAACGTAGTCCCAGGCCTGGCTCCAAACCTCCTGCTATTTAGCCATTCATACTGCAGGAGGAATCCCCCCCAATCTGAGCTCCAGTTCTGCTTTTTGCTTCTCTCTCTCTCTGGCTATCAGCCAGTCTATCTCTCACTGTCTATGTGGTAGAGCCTGAAGTAGATCCTTGTGGTGGCCATTTCAAAAGGTACTGGGGGGAATTCAACCCTCCCTGAGTTTTTAAAAAATGTTTTGTTTTTTTCTGCAAACCCATGGAGTCCCCTGAGTCTGTAGAAAAACCTGCTTGGGGAAAGTATGCCCTCTATCAGTGGAAATAAGTATCTGCACGCAGAGGGGATTGTTGAGAATTAAATATATAGATGCATGGGGTACAGGGAGCTGACAAAGAGAAATTTTCTCCCTCTTCCAAAATACTAGAACTCAAGGTCATCCAATGAAGCTGATGGGCAGTAGGTTCAGGACAGACAGAAAGAAATACTCCTTTACACAGGGAGTGATTAAAATGTGGAATTCGCTGCCAGTGGGTGTAGTGATGGCCATAGAAATAAACATCATCTTGTCCTTGTGGCCAGAAACAGTGGAGAGAAGACCAAAGCATGAGAACTAAGGTACTGATGAACTTTAAACTACTGTCACTTCAAATAAAGGTAGCCTTTCCTAACTAAATGTGTAGTTTAAGCTAAGCTCTGTATAGTGAAAAAGGACTGCGGTTTTTTCAACTTTTCTTTTGCTCAGTCCAAATGCCTGAAGAGAACATGTGTATTCTTTTTTTCATTCATCAAACTTTTACAAAATATTTTTAATATTTTAAAACTGATTTCTGGAAAAAATACCTTGCCTATTCGGTCTTGTTATCTCAAGTGTGGTAAGGAAGAGGGGCGGCTGGTCAGTTCACCATCCCTGGAGCATGATAGCTTGAATGTGCAAAGTCCTGGCAGATTGTCTCTGTGCTAGTCTGGGGAACAAAATGGGCAGGTGCAGCAACTAGGAAGAGCCTGTAAATGACAACACAGGCACAGAGTGCTAAATATGCAATTCCCTTTAGTAGGAGATGCTCTGAGTTGCTGGTAGCAATGGGTGTATACCATTTGGAGGGGGGGGCACTCCCAAGCCTCAGCTTGGCAATCCCACGCTAGCCCCTCACACTCCAGTACTGAGTGAGATCGTAATAAACTCACTAATGGAGTGTGAGGGGATGGGGTGGGATTGCCAAGCTGAGACTTGGGATAGTTGTGGTTTTTGTCCAAGATCCCAAGGCCAACCATAAAGAGTAGGAGGGGCTTGAGTCCATTCCTTCCCAGCCTCCATGGTAGATCTAAACTTCTGCCAAGAACTGTGTTCCCATCTTTGGCTCCTCCTCCTGTCCCTTGTATGTTGTAATGACTGTGTGACATAGATGTGTGGCTGAAGTTCAGGTCTGGATTTCTGGTACCATCTAGTTTTACTGTGAGCCTTGTACAATGAAATATAATACATAAACCATTTTAAATGCACTTTTAAAAATCCTGTAGGAACCCAACTGGCTTATCGTGTGAGACAAGTTTACTAAAACCCCACTGTGTATCACACTAGAAAGGGGAGGGGGACTTCCTCAAGGTCCCTAATCCCATTTTTGGACTCCTATTCTTCTCAGTTTTTATGTCATGCATATACTCTCCATGCAGGGCAGGAAGCTCAGACTAGGTGGACTCAGCGCTATATATTCGCTTTGCCATTTTAGAAATAAATGATGGAAGGAGAAACTAGCAACAGCGATTTTGCTCTGTCAGGAATTGGACTGAAACAAGCAAAAGCAATCACCTAATTCCATCCTGCAATGAATTATAAGTTGCCCCAGAAATGATGTTAACATGAAGGGATTCATATGTTATTTCTTTATTCATTCCCTCAAGACATTCAGTTTTCCTGGCTTTTTCATGCTTTCATTTTTCTGTACTTCAGATGCCTATAATAGTGTTGTGTTGATAGATGGAAAAGAACGAGAGCAACAGTGACAGGAAAATGTATTGCATCTATTTGCAGTTGGCATCAGTGAACTTTTTCGACATTCTCTTGAAGTCAGTGAAAGGGAGCTGTGATATTCTTTGTGTGTGTGTTATCTATTTATGGCACACAATCCTGCAGTGAGTACCAAGAATGCAATGTAGGGAAGCAGGACAAGGAAGACACATTTCCCTCCAAAATCTGAAACTGTGAACTCTCAAACAGATTACTGCCAGGCTTTGACTCTGTCCCTGACATATTTAAAAAAATACAGGAGTCTCGGCCTTTATTTGCAGGGCACAGTTGTTAACTGGAGCCATCCTGAATCATAGTCTGTGATCTGATTGGAAAGGATAAAATGCTCCCCCCACCTTCCCTGGTTAAAAAATATCATGTTCATGGCTGCCCCTGCAATGATGCTTTTTATTTCCCTGAATGCTGCTACTTCCTCCCTTCCTGAATTATTCACTTGGATGACCCCATATAACCAGGATTGCACAATAAATGGGATAAGAGCAAGTACAAGACAGCCCATCAGATTTAGCTATATAAAGGCATCAGTGAGTGTAAGGGATAGCAGCACCATAAACAATTTTTTAAAAAAATTCTGCAAGGACTGCTGGAAGAGAAAGCAAGTAATCACCAAAAAAAGGGATCTTGGGGAGGGCACTGCTAAAAATGTTTGCCAAAACCAAAAAACCAAAAAAACCCCACCCTCTGTGAATGGTTTTATCTTCATTCTAAAATGGCCATCCCCAGATTTTTTTAAAAGAAAAAAACCCTTGAAGATGGATCAGATATTTCATGGAGTCAGAGCACAGCTGGAGCATGGGCTCTTGGGGGTTAAGGCTGCCCTTCACTTATCCTGGATTGTCACCCTCCCACCATTACTGAAAAAAGAATTGCTTTACAAATATCTAACAGAAATATTAAACATCTTTTATTGCTTTAGGAACAGCATGAAGGCACTTTCAAATCATAAGATGTGCAGAATGGAAATCAGAACAGATGGAGTTCAGACAGCACTCTCTGGCACTTACCTGGCCGATGTGCCTTTGGAACAGCCATGTTTGTCACGCGTCCTCCGTCCTGAGGTTTGGGAGGTGATGCAGTAAACCTGCAAATCCCCGATTCTGATGGGGTGCTTGAGGTTAGGCTGTCTGTGTAGTCATTAGTCCCTGCCGTTAGCTGCTCTGAGGAGGTGTCTGATATGAAGCATTCTGTGATGGTAAACTTGGCATGTCGCAGCTGCTCTTCCATCTTGGCATGTTCATATGCTCTTGCTAGCTCTTCATATGTCGAGGAGGCACTTTCTGTGGAGACCATGCTGCTTCGAGCTCGATCTAAAGACCAAAAAAAAGGGTAGGTCCTTCAGGGGGGAAATTCTCTGATAGCTTTTTAAATAAACAAGGTTCAAGTTTTAGAGGGAAGAAGAGTTCTTGTTCTCTGTTAGTGCCTCTCTGCATTCCAACTTGGCCTAGGGATGGGCTTGAACCAAATTACGAATCGAAATTCATCATGAACTGGGCCCAGTTCTTGGTTCGCAAACCTCAGTTCAGGCCATCCCGTCCCCATGAACCTCCCAGGTGGCTTTAGGAGGTTTGTGTGGTTCGGGATGGCACACGTGCCGGTGGTGGGGCTTGAAGAAGGCATTTAAAGAGACTCTGGTCTCTTTAATACTGGAGTCTCTTTAAATGCCTCTAAGCCATGCCATGGCGGTTCTGCAACTCAGTGAGCGTACTCAGAAGGCAGTTAAATGTCTTCTGAGTTCACTTGTGAGTTGTGCTGTGGTGGCGGTACAGCTTGCAAAAACCATTTAAAGAGATCATAGAATCATAGAGTTTGAAGGGGCCATACAGACCATTTAAATAGTTTTTACAAGCCACACCAACAACTCAAAAGTGAACTCAAAAGTGTTTAAATGAGTTCAGTCATGCAGTGGCTTGGTTCGCAAAAGCCATTTAAAGGGATCCCTTTTGAAAGCTGCGTCACTGCATGACTTCTGAGTTCACTTGTGAGTTGTGCCGTGACAGTGGTGTGGCTTTCAAAAGCCATTTAAAGGGAACCTTTTAAATGGCTTTTGCAAGCTGTGCCACATCATGAACCACAAACCTCAAACTGGTTAATTAAATGGAAAGGTTCGTGGAGATTTGTGTTTTGTGACACCCCACGAAACACGAACCTTCACAAACCTCAATTTTCCTGGTTTGTGCCCATCCCTTGCTTGGACAATATCACCAAGTTTTAAAGGGCATGTTTTCTTAAAAGCATTATGCCAATCAGGTTACTTGAACTGAGAATGAAATGACTGGCAGAAAGACCTGTCTTTCATTCTTAAATACCATTTTGAACTGAAGGGGATTTCACTTTAAAAACAAATTCAGTGTTTGCAAATGATATATGGAAGGGTAATCAAAACTCACAGAAAATGGATATCACATAACGAATGACAGGATTGCACCATTTGGACTTGTTTCAAAGAACCACAAGGCAAAGAATGGGCAGAGAATACCCACAGACTGTATCTCCCTCCTCCCTCCTGCTGCAGCCCCTGTGCCTCCCACCAAAAAGTCAGGGGATCTTCAGAAGTACTGTGGAGTATAATTTGTTCTCTTCTCTGGCAGGAGTGAAAGGAGGTGTTTGGATCCAATCTACTGTCTCATTCTTCAACATACATTTCCCTTAAAGAAAGTAAGGATAAACCAGGGCTTCCCAACCTTTTTAGTTTTGGAATTTTGATTAAGTGTAGGGTGCAGGAAAGGAAAGGAGCTCATCAGGGTATAATGTAGGGTTTCAAGGTACTCACTCCTATTGTCTGCCACAGCTCCAGTGGTCAGTGGGAAAAAATAAAGTAAGAAATTGCCATCAACATGATAGCATTATGTTACTTCTAGAAGGAGCTGGAAATGACACCATGCCTCTGTAGGAATTGTCATAAACTCTATGTTAAAACCTGTCAAAGCCCCACCTTCCCTAGGCTCCAGCCCCCAAATCTCCAGGAATTTTCCAACCCAGAGTTGGCAACCACACACCAATGGCACACATCACTTCCAGGGAATACCTAGAAGTGATATCATGCCCATGGCACCCCCCATCTCTCTAACTTCCATCAGACTCCCACTGGCTGGCAACACTAGTGTAATGCCATAGTCCACCCTCCAAAGCAGCCATTTTCTCTAAGGGAACTTATCTCTATAGTATGGAAATCAGTTGTAATTCCAGGAGATATCCAGGCCCTGGCATGGTAGCAATCTTAAGATATAATCACTTTACTTTTAAAAGCATTTTTCACCTAGCCAGCCCTTGGTGGGCTTGCAGACAACAGAGAGGGAAAGAAGATACCTGGTCTTCCTACCTAGGACATGAAGGCCTTTAAAGGTAATAGTTAGCACTTTGAATTGGGCGAATAGGTAGTCAGTGCAGCTGATGCAGGATTGGAGCTATGTATTCTGTGCTGACCTTAGAGAGGAGGACTGCTGCCACATGCTGAGCCAACTGAAGCTTCCAAGAGCAATCAATCAACATTATGATCAACAGATCAGTCAACAACAAAGCACAGTCTACATACATTTAAAATTAATACAAAGATTAAAATTCACAAATATATTGTACTGTAACTGCTTATACATAAAAGTAATTTAAAAGTTTTGAATAGCTGCTTTCTTATGGACAGAGTCACAGCACAGAATAAGCTTCTGAGCTGGCTTCAAAGGCAGCCCCACAAAGAACACTAACACTAGTCCCATCTGGAGGTTACAGAGTAGCATGGATTAGTGTAGCCACGTTAACAGAATCTAGATAAAGGACCAGTTTATGAGCCAGATGTAATTAAGAGAAGGTGGTCCTTTCCATCAGGAATCCAGGAGCAGCCCCAAAGTTCTTAACTTGATCGACCATGGAAAGCTTAACTACATCTTAGTCTGGCAAATCAACACTACCCAAACATCTGCCTTCCCAACCAGCATCACTTTCATCTTGCCTAAATTAAACTTCAGTTTGTTTACCCTCAGCCACTTGAAATTGGCCACAAGACACTGGTCCAGCTGCCTCTGGAGGCTTGGACAGTGTTGGGTGTCATCAGTATACTGGTGAGAACCCACTCCAAAGCTCCTGATGATCTCAGCTGATAGTCTTATACAGAGATAAAAGAGCACTAGGGATAAAAATGGACCCTCGGGGTACCCAGCATGTCAAGTCCCAGCTACTTTATTCAGCTTATCCTATGGTAACTGCTTGTTTCCTGCCAACAAGAAACAAGTAAAACCAATGGACGACAATCCCTTTTATCCCAAACAGCCGTTGGCCCTCCAAGATATCATGGCTGACTGCATCAAATGCTGCTCATAGATTTAACAGTATCAGCAGAGATGCACTGTCCTTGTTCAACTTTATTACAGTGAACTCCAGTTTAAAAGCATATGTCATCAAAAAGGTTATCCCTAGAATATAATCTTCCCAGCAGAACCTGTTATTATAAATTTTGAAGCAACTATATATCATCAGTAAAAATGAACCCTTGCACCAACTGCAGTCATCCGGGAAGTGCCCTCCTAATATCCTTGCCCACAGAACAGTTTGTACACTACTGCTCAAGCTTTTTCAGTTTCTGAATCAACTTTGTGGAACACCTTCAGCAAGCAAGTGATGGGGGGAGGGTCCTTTGTTACGGAGTTTTACTTGGCCTTGCAATACAGCTTTTTGTAGAGGGTTCGCTTAACTGAAAAGTGTTGTTTGGGCTTTCTTTTTATAGTTTTCATGGTATTTATATAAAGTTTTGCTGAGTGACCTTTTGATAGATTTAACTGGCTGTTTGATACACTGTGTACTTTATTGTGGCATCTGCCTTGGCATACTTTAAGCTGCCTCCATTCCTGGGAGAAAGGCAGGATATAAATCTTTTAATAAAATAAATAAATGAAAATGACACGAGCTGAAGTTATTACCAACCTGTTACCTAGATAGCTCACTAATGAAAAAAAATGCCTTAATACATCCTCCAGATTATCTCCCATAACATCCCCCCTCCAAGTGAGATTGCCTGCCTTAACCCTACCCTCTTCAAGTATAATAAGGCATGCTGGTAAAATGTTCTGAAGGCATATCTGTAATGGAGTAAACCTTTCATCCCTTCTAGCTCTTCCCGTCTGGACATTGCTTCTTAATTGGCTTCTGATGGCTGTTTTGATTGATATTTTGCATTGTCACTTCAAGTGAGAACTCATTATTACTTCAAGTGAGAGCCCTCCCTGGTTTCATTTCCAGAAGGTTCTGTGAATTTTATGTAGCAAATTCTCATTCATTTCCTATGAAAAATCAGCAAGTACTCTGGCCCTGACCTGGAGAGCCCAGGCAAGCCTGATCTCGTCAGATCTCAGAAGCTAAGCAGGGTCGACTCTGGCAAGTGCTTGGATGGGAGACCTCCTTGGAACACCAGAGGCGGGGGCAGAATCTATTCAGCCACCCCTCTGAATATCCTCCAAGCCCCCAGTAGGGGTCAGTCACCAGGGGTCACCATGACTTCCAAGAGCACACACAGTCAGTAACCAGAGGTTTCCATGTCTTCCAGGTGTGCACACATTCATACGCACACAAATGAAATACAAAAAAATACAAAAAAATCAGTAAGTACTCTGTATCACATGTGTGTGTGTATTCAGTCACCAGCAAAAAAAAAGAAAGAAATTAGCAGTGAGTTCTTACTCCTCATACATTTTTTTTTCTCTCTCTCTTTTTGTATAGTTGCTGGTGACCGCAAAGTCTCATCTTCAATACAGGGTTCAGGATTGTTAGATGGACTAAGTCATGTGGCGTGAGTTATGTCTGATCTGATGATAATTTCTTTTCTTATTCAGAAGTCTAGAAACAAAGTTTCTACCTGTATCTTGAGATGGACTGACACTGTAACTGTCGCTCTCTTTATCCACAGACCCTGCAGCCCTGGGGGTTGGTAGCCTCCAATCTGTTGTTAAGGTGTGGGCTGATATAGTGGGATGGGGTCTGTTGAGAGTCCACTGGCTAGCATATCTGTTGCGAGCTGTGGGCCCCGTTTTTGCATTCCTTCGTGTTGTAGGATCTGCAATTAAAACACAGAGATAATCGTTGAACATAAGAAGCTCCCTCATACTGAGTCAGGCTATTGGTCTATCTGGCTCAGAGTGTCTACTGTGGTTCTTCAGGGCAGCTGGCAAAGAAGGATCTTTGCCAACACGTCTGATTTGGTATCATTTAACTGGATTTACCAGTCTGAATGCAAAACAAGTGCTTGAGAAATGAGCCACAGCTCCTTTCCTTGTGGGCGCCAGGAACTTAATTAGTCAATTAAATCCATAAGGAAAATGTCTAAAAGGAACAGGGCCACTACCACAATTCTGAAGATTACCTCTCTGATTAGGTTCCAAGTAGATACCAATCTTTTTGAAGCCAATGTAAAACCTCTCTTCCAGGTAGCTAAAGCAAAACTGAGTGGACATTGTGGCCCTGTAGTGGAGCATTGCTGCTGTTTTAACTACTGCTAAATTTGAAAACTAATGCCAATGGCTGACCACCCCCCCCATAAGGATAAAAAAAAATCTGTACAACAGGGCCACCCAGGGCTAGGGTTTAGGTTTATAAAAAGCCAGGAGAATGCCTAGGTTTGAAGGAAAATCTGTTTAAAAAAAAACAAAAAAAAACACTGGAGGTTATGCCACTCAAACAGGTCAGTAATGACCACATACACACACACACATACATGAAGAACTTTGAATGAATTTTGGTTTCCGTAGTGACTCAAAGTAGTGTCCAGTGTTGAGGAAGCAACTGCAGCACACCACTTGAAGGAGGTGTGTGGGGAGAAGCAGGAGCAGTGAGATGAGAGGGGAGAACAGAACCAGTGTGGTGCGAGGGGAGGGGAAGCAGTAGTCAGCTACATGTAGGGTTGCCGAAACACCTGGAGAAAATAATGTCTTGTCTAGGGGTGTATGTTCAGGTCTACCAGAACTAAAAATATACTAAAAAAATACCTTATTGATATTTTTCGGGTATATTTCAACCACAAATGTATCTGGGCTTTCTCAGGAAAACCAGGAAAAAAATTCCAGATATATTTGGGAATTACCGGTAGATCTGAAAACAGAGGAGAGACAGGAGCCGATTGCTCTCGCCTCTCAGCTGTTTGTTGGGTTTCTAACTTTAAAGAGACTACAGCAGATAGCCTGAGGATAAGGATCAGCCGTCCCAGGGGGAACAGACTGTTCCCGCCAGCTTGGCTTGGGGCTGGTTTCTCGTGCAGCCTGGTTTAAACTGGGCTGCAGGAGAAGCTGTCCCAGCCAGGATCTGCATGCCTTTGGGAGCGGGTTCCTCATGGCACACAGTTCCTGGGTCTCTCTTCTTCTGAAGAAGGAGAAGCCAAGCCAGCCCCAGGTTCAGGCTGACTTTTAAAAAATCCAGTATTTTTCTTCTTGCGTCTATTGGGCCAGAAAAAAATTCAAACTTTCCACAGACCCATCCCACTGTATCAGCCCACACCTTAAGAACAAATTTGAGGCTACCAATACTGTACCAGTATTCCCCGCTCCTGGATTTGCATGCCGGAGGGAGATCACTTCCTGAGGCATGTAGATTCTGGGTTTCTGCAGTGTGGTCTAAACCAGGCTGCAGGAGAAACCATCCCAGCCAGGCTCTGTGTGCCTCAAGAAGCGATCTCCCCACAGCATGCAGATCTGAGGCACGCAGATCCTGAGTCAGGCTCCTTCTACAGGAGAAGCCATCCCAGCCAGGATCTGCCTGCCTCTGGGAATGATCTGCCTGTGGCACGCAGATCCAGGAGCTGGCTTCTCCTGCAGCACAAATCCGAGGCTTGCAATTCCTGGGTCTGACTTCTTCTGCAGCCTGGTTTAACCTGTGCTGCAGGCGAAGCCACCCCAGCAAGGATCTGTGTGCCTCAGAGAGTGAACTCCCTGCAACATGCAGATCCTGGAGCTGGCTTCTCCTGGAACACGGTTTAAACAAGACTGCAGGAGAAGTCCTGGATCGGGCTGGCTTTAAAAAACCCCAGGTATTTCTCTTCCCGGGTCTATTTTACCCAATAAAATTTGGACTCTCAACAGACCCCATCCTACTATATCAGTCTTCTGAGCCCACACCTTAACAACGGATTAGAGACAATGCCATACTAGTATTGGGATCTAGAATTTTTTGGAAATACCTCCCCAAATAACTATTTTTTTTTAAATGCACCCCCCTAGTCCTGTCCCTTTAATAGAGGCTTTGCTTAGAAAGTCCACTTGCACGTTTAGGGATCTGGGCAGGTGGGCTGCCAGTAAGGAGACATGGAGTTGCAAACTACACGTAGCCATGGGCCCAGAAGGTTTGCACATCTGTTTGGATAGCACCAAAGGTAAGTCCCAGGCAGATGGAGGGCCCCGGGATGGGGGAAAAAGGTGATTGAGGCCCTTAAGGAATTGTTTGGTCTGCGGGTGAGAAAAAAAAGAGTAACCATCCACCGCAGGGTGGTTAGCGGAGATGGCAGCTAAATAAACACGCAACAAGGCACAACTAAGGCCCACTGGACAACAAGAAACCCCAGAGTGACGCATCTGTGGTGAGTATCATAGAAGGGGTGGGAGGGTGAAATGGGGCTCCCACGAAAAGGTTGCATGGATTCTCCCACCAGTCCAACGAGTTCAACACCTGAGCAGGGAGGATGACCCTCTGGGATTGGGGTTGAAGTTGTGGGTGAAACCTCTTGAGGAACCACAATTGGAGTGGCCTCATATGTAGCCAGGCAAAACTGATTACTGCTGTAGTGGCGGCCATCAGCCCAAGGAGACACTGGATTTGTCTCGCTGAGGCATCCCCCTGGTGATGAAGAAGACTTATGAGAGCAATAATGTTGGCAGCTCTTTTGGGGGGAAGAAACACCCTGCAGACCCTTGAGTTCAAGATTGCCCCAATAAACTGGACCCGCAATGAAGGGAGGAGCATGCACTTTTTGAGGTTGACTGTCAGTCCTAATGCTTCCAGGACACCCAAAATGAGATCTACCGCACGGAAGAATACAGGTGGGCAGCGATGACTACCATCATCTTCGTAAAAACTTGAGGGGGGGGGGTAGATAGCCCAAAAGGAAGGGCCTTGTACTGAAAATGTCCCTCTCCTACAGCAAAACGCAGAAACATCCTATGAGCTGGATGGATCGTTACGTGGAAATACGCATCTTGCAGATCCAGAGTCACCATCCATCCACCTTGTTCGAGAAGTGGAAGGATGTTCTGCTGAGTCGTCATACAGAATTTCTTGTAACCTATGAACCAATTGAGGTTTCTTAGGTCCATAATGGGACAGAGGCCTCCGTCCCTCTTGGGGACTGTAAAATAACGGGAATAAAACCCCTGGTAATGCTGGGATGTAGGGACCGGTTCTATAGCATCTTTTTGGAGAAGGTTTTGAATTTCTTCCAGGAGTGTGCTGGACGGTTGAGTGAGCACGAAGTTGGAGGTTGTTGGAGCTTGGATAAACTTGATAAGGTATCCCTTCTTGATGACAGAAAGAACCCACCAATTCGAATTTATCTGGTGCCAGGCAGGGAGGTAAGGGGACAGGCGGGTGGGAGACATGTGTAGATGACCGGAGTCAAAGGCTCTGTTTAGAGATGTTAGGGGCCTTAGCCCTAGACTGAGCAGGCAATGAAAACTTAGGTTTCTTTTCATAAGGATGTGAAGAGACATTTGGAGATCTCTGCCACTGCGTCTCTGGGGAAGACTTGAGTGAGAATCTGTGGGACCAGGATTTGTTCCATGATTTTGCCCTGCTGTGTTTAGGGGCTGGAGAGACTCCTAAATCACGTGACATTTTGATATTCGTGTCGAGGTCTTGCAAGACAGTATCTGTCGTGGAGCTGAAAAGATCTTCACCCTCAAAAGGAAGGTCCTCAACAAAGGATTTGGTATCCTGCTGCAGAGCTGTGGAGCATAACCAAGCATGGCGCCTAAGGGCAACTGCTGAGGTGAGAGTCTTGGCCACCACATCCAGGGTGTGTTTAGCAGCATTAAGCTAAAAGCATGCCTTCTTTTTGAATTCGCCTAGCTTGGCGATTAAGGTCCTCAGGGAGGATTGCAATAAACTCAGACAACTGCTCCCAAGCAGCATATTGATATTTCCCCATACATGCAGTATAGTTGGAAGTTTTGATGCCCAATTCTCCTGCGGAATAGAACTTCCTGCCGAAGGAGTCTAATTTTCTTCCTTCCTTGTCAGGGGGAGTGTAATGACTATGTCTGCCCTTCGAGGAGGAGGTGACGACCACCAAGTTCAGTTTAGGGTGAATGAACAAAAACTCAGCACCTGTTTCCTGCATCTTATACATGTGATCCATCCTCTGGCTAGAGATGGGAATGGAAGCCAGATGGGACCAGGGAGCTTTAGCCATTTGCAGCAGGACCGAAGTCATGGGCAACGCGATGGCTGTGGAAGTGTCCATCCGAACAATATCAAATACAAAGTCTGTAACTGTAGGTGGGGGTTGAACAGTCAACAGGGCCAGCATGTTAGCCATTCGCTTAACAAAATCCCCATAAGACTTAAGGTCCACAGAGAGGGATATCAGGAGATCCTCCCCTATTTGTTGCAGTGGAGAAGGTTCCACTGGGGGATCTGAGTTCTCGTCTCCAGAGTGAGATGAAGAATCTGAGGAGACGGAATGATCCGAAGGCTCTGCTGGTGGCTTATGAATCTTGCCCATTGGTTGCGATGGTTGTGGTTTGACAAACTCCGATGTTGGGGGAGGGTCTCAATCTCGGAATGGGCCAGTGTTGGAGACATCAAGGCCGTCGACCCGGACACAGGAGTCGACATCGAGGCATGCCCGACAGGATGAGGGAGATTGATGATCCCACTCCATCGATGCGTATGGGGGAAGCCGTGGCATGCCACTAGGAAAAGGGTAGTCCCCATACTGACACTGGCATTGATCCCAGGAAGGTGTAGGGGGGTGGAACGGTCCTGCTGGTCGATCTCGATTGTTGGGTCGATGCGGGAAAGGATGCATGAAGGTGCTCGCTCCTTGATCCGAGTGAAGGCTCTCGACACTGAAGGATTGAGAGACTTGTCTTAAGTCCATATCCTGCTCCGAGTCCATGAGCTGGATAGGACGCAGCAAAGTTGAAGGTGGTGCACCTTGGAACTTGCAACGGCCAGAGGAGTCAAGCAAAGCATCCCCAACAGGAATCACGCCCGCAGCCTGTCATGGGGTCGACAGAGCCTTATCAGGGAAGCTTTCTTATGCTTCTTATGCTTGACAGGCCAGTCGTCCTTGCCCTCCCTATGTTTCTTAGTTGGAGTGTGGGCTTTGGACTGGGATGCTGGGACCGAACATTACAGCACCGGTAGATCGACATCGGAATGGGCCAGTGTTGGAGACATCAAGGCCGTCGACCCGGACACAGGAGTCGACATCGAGGCATGCCCTGAAGTGTCCTGCGATGGCGCCATCGGTGAGAGTGCCAACTCCAGCAATGCAACATGAAGTCTGGTGGCCCTATTCTTTCTCGTCTGCTTCGAGAATTTGGCGCAATGGGCATAAGAGTCCACTTGGTGTGATTCTCCGAGGTACAGGAGGCAAAGGAAGTGTCTGTCAGGGGGTCTGATTTTGCTATCGCACTTCAAGCACTGATTGAAGAAGCCCCACCATTTGGCCATAGGCTGGGGGGCAGAGGTAGTCTGCCGAAGCAGAACCACCAACAACAAAAAGAGTCCAATTTGCAAATTCACTATTTTCTATTTCCCTAACTAGGAAGCAGTTGAAAGAAGACCCGAAGGACAGAGAGAAAAGTTACCGATTGAAGTGGAGAAGATCCTACTAGTGCGGCGGTCAGAAGAGAACTGGCGGGATTGTCGTGCCCCTCCCTTAGTCATGTGCAGTGGAGCCCGGCGCATGATTGGGGAGAGGGCACGAAAATCCCTTTCGCTTTCTATGTTACCGATTGGAGTTGGTGCAGGCGCACTATATCCCAGAGGTGTGATGCACAGAGACCACAAAGAAGATACTCAGTATTCCTTCCAAGATTGAAGAGGAGCTTCACCTGTTAACAGGTCCCTTATAACCCTTTGTACAGGTCATTGCCAATTGGGAGCATTCTTTAAGCCACATGTAGAAGCTAAGAAAGCAACAGATTTAGCACACAATTAAGAGGTGGCAGAATGAAGATTTCTTCATTGCATACAGGCAATTTTAGTGTGGATTTGTGCCAAACAGGAAAATGGGCCACATACACACTGACATACAATGAGATTTACTCTTTTGTCCCTGTCTCCATATACAATAAGATCTAACCCATTAGTTAGATAAGCAGATGGATGAGCTAAACAAGATTGTGGAACTTTTTGCCAAAAGAACCTGCTTTCCCCCTCATTGTTGGTTTTCTGGCATGAGTTTAGAGCTAGAAGTGTACCAAGGATTTTTACTGCACCATCCTAAACAGAGTTATGCCCTACTAAGCCTGTTGACTTCAATGGAATGAGGAGATTGTAACTCTGTTTAGGATTGTACTGTTAATGTCTCCAGTGCTGCTGATTGTTTAGATTACTTGATGTTGCTGTTACCCACCTTGGGTCCTAAGATGCTCAGGAGAAAGCCGGGCATATAAACATTTTAAACAAATAAATAAAATTTAAATTGATGCCTGTATTCTGTACAGACCAGCACTGTATCTGCTGGCTGGTTCTATACTTGGTCTTTGGGACTGTTCTATTCTGTATGATGTTTTCTACTTGTAAGGCTTTTAGCAGTTCCATTTGGGTAGAAGGGCAGAGTATAGTCTTAGTAAATATAAGCCATATTCAAATACATGAATTCAAATCGATGACTAAATTCAAATACATTATTATTCAGTTTCCTTTTATTCAACTTGCTTGTTGAGCCAGTGGTCATTTTATGTCATCCAAATCAAATATGCTTTGGGGTTTTTTTTGTTTTTTTTAAAAACCCAGACCCAGTACTTCAGAGATCTTGCCAAAATCTCGATGCCCGTAATCCTTATTTTCTTGTTTCTGAGGGATGGATGGGTGTGGGTACAGTAATAAAAGAATGGAACATAAAAGCAGTAGAGAGATATTTTTTCTTTGGAAGTGTCTAAAAGTGTATTACTAACAATAGGGAGCCATAGAATTAAAATATAAATTCAGACTTATTAAAATGTGATTTGACTGGTCTTTTTTTGATTAAAATGCCAAAGCTGTTCCGTTGAGCTAAGGACACACACACACACAGAGAGATATAAGGATTATTCATAAATCATTCCTTCACACAGAAAGATTGACAGCTTTTTACTTACAAAGCCATTTAAAAATGTAAACTGTCCTTGTGTTATTCACTCTTTGAGATTAGGGTAATCATCAGCACAAAAAAACAAAGAGATGCTGAGCAATGAATGTTGTGCCCCAGCTTTTCTGCTGAGCAAAGACAACCATTAGCTGAGAATCTGGCTGAGCAAAACAAAGACAGCCCCCAACTGGACCGACCACTGCTGCTTTGTATATTGATTGTGCAATGTGTTTTGTAAGCAGTACATAATCAGCGCCAAAGTGCTAGGAAACACTCCAAACATCAGAAAAACTGGGCTTCATTTTGTCAAAATTAAAAACTTCAGTTTGGTGAATGAACAGGATTTTGAATCGCCCTGTAAATCCCACAAAAGAGAATTGACATATGAAGTAGTACAGAGGACTGGGGACAGGAGGGAAATCAATAGGAACAAACCACCCCAGTGTGACATTTTCTTGAGAATGTCGCAGCCTTTCCATAAGAACCAAAACAAGTCATTTTGATTCTTAGCACTAAGATGGTACTAGCCTTGATGCAGCACCACTGCAGCTGTGTCCCATCGACATATTATGCAGGGGAGCAGGGGGAGCAGTAAGTGGCAAGGAGTGATGACCTTGCTGCAGAGCAGCGGCTGATGCCCTAGTTGCTCAAGCTATCAGGTGAGGTGTGTGTCTGAGCAGTGCAAGTGGGTTTTTTTGGGGGGGTGAGGCAGGGGTTCCACAGGGGATGTCATGACTGAATAATACAATAGGAACACTCAACCTTTAATCAAATGTATTTTTAAAAAGAATATACAATTCCTTTAAAAATGTACAGTCCCTGACCTTGAAACGTTGTGCAAACCCAATTCACACAACATTCACTATTACAACAAAGACACTTACTGGGGGTGGTCAATATAAAAGGCTAGGAAAAAGGCCCGTTGTGGAAATAAATACAACGGCCTCTAGAAAGAGGCTCTGGGCGGGTGCCCCGGCCTTGGACACTCAGTGTCAATTTGCTGTGGCGACCTCAGCAGGGTATAATGACACTGAGTCCACCATTTTCTGCAGAGGAACTGATCTCTGCTACCTAAAGAACAGTTGTAATTTTGAGTGATCTCCAGCCCTCACCTGGAGATTGGCAACGATGGTTCCCCAGAAGGGAATAGTTGGTTTGGAGGGTGGAGTCTATGGCTTTGTACCTGTCTGAGGTCCCATGCCTCCTGAAACCTCACCTTCTCCAGGCTCCATCCCTCACATCTCCAGGAATTTCCCACCTGGAGTTGGCAACCCTATCTCCTTCCCACCCAATCATCAACCTACCTTTCTTTCCCCCTCAGTTTTCAGCTTTCCACCCCCCACACACACCTGCAGCCTCTCCCGTGCTCTGAAGCCCTGACTGCTACGTCACATTGGCTGTCATACGGGGGCCACCTCAGCAGCATATAAGGATACAGAGCCCACCATTTTCTCCAGGGGAACTGATCTCTGCCATCTGGAAAGCAGTTGTAATTCTGAGTGATCTCCAGCCCTCACCTGGAGAATGGACACATTTTACCTCAGAACAGCAAAACTGTTTAGAATGTTAGAGGCAAAAGCCAATCAAGTCGCATATGCAAACGACCTCTGTGTTCCAAGGCAGAGGCCAATGAGGCTGCATATGCAAATAACCTCTGTGTTCTGACTGGCTATGGGGGGGAGAGGAACAGCAAAATGTTTAGAATGTTGGAGGCAGGACTCAGGCAAAGCAGCCAGTGGATAGGGAGACCCTCTGAATGACAGATCAGAGAGCGAACTGATTTTGGAGCGTGTGGAATGTTCTAGAGAAGTGTCACCACCATTCGGCTTTTATTTATAAGGGAGATTACTATGGTCATGGAGAATGAGGAAATGAAAAGGCAGAAGATGAAGATCAAGAGAGAAGAGCCCTGAACATTACAAAACCTTTTGCTTCCTGGACAGAGAATTCTGGGATATGGGGCAGCCAGAGAGAAAAGGGCAAATTACATTAGAGGAATCAGATATTCAAAGAACACAATAGACATAGGAAGGGAAGCATAAACAGCCAGATTAACAAACAGCAAAACATAGCAAACTGAAAACTGTGCGATCAAGCACATTGCAAACATATAAACTGCCCACCAGGACAGTTCTGGAAAACCCAAAAGGACTTTAGCATAAGAGTCAGATCAGCAAGTTTATGAAAGAACCATCCTTTCCTTCCATGAACCTAACAATTGCATGTTGGAACTGTTCCAGTCACAGAAGAGCAGCTGCCATCTTGTGTGAATTTGTGCCTTGAAACATAAGGTTGAATTGTGGTCTCTCTTTCGCTCTCTCTTTAGTAGAAATTAGAGGCTCATCTATTATTGTCATGGAATCTTTTCCCCAATTTAAGAACATAAGAACGTAAGAGACGCCAATGTTGGATCAGGCCAAAGGCCCATCCAGTCCAACACTCTGTGTCACACAGTGGCCAGAAATACCAGTGCCATCAGGAGGTCCTTCAAACATTGTGGTATACTATTAATTTTGATTTTAATTGTGAGCTTATGTAGCTGTAAGAATGCAGCTATAAGAATGAGCTGTGATCAAGATGGCTGCTGAATCAAGCCTTACTTCTCCCATGAACTCACAGTGTTGCCTTAGGTAGGTCACTCTCTCTCTGAGGCTCAGTACTCTCCCTACATCATTCTGCAATATGGTGATAGTAACACAGGCCTTTCTTTACATGGCTGTTGTTAAGGATTACTTCAGGTAATGTATGTACGGTGCTTTAAACTCTAACTCGTAGGAGAGGGGAACCCCTCCACTTTCTTACCAAGCTCCTCTGCAGCCACCACTGGGCCCTCCACACAGCTCCCGGGCTCCCCTGCAGCCACGGTGCCTCCTAGGCTTCCCCACAGCTGCCTCTGGGCCTGCCACAGCTCCCAGGCTCCCCCACAGTTGCTGCTGGGCTACTGCAGTTTCCAGAATCCCCTAAAGCCACCAATAACGACACAGGAGGTAGGTGCATTCTCTGGGCTTGCAGAGAATGCTTTTCTATTTGGGGGCAGGAATTTACCCCCCCCCCCAATGTATTTTTTAAACATTTCATATTTTTCTGCAAACCTGGGAGGTCCCTCCCAAGTTTGCAGAGATTCTGTTTAGCATCAGTGTGGCCCCGGTCCACAGACTTTGATATCCACAGATGGGGGCAATTCTTTGTTATTTTATATATATATCTATATCTTTTATACATACATACATAGATACATGTATATGATTTATTACCAATGCAACATATTATCTTTCATACTTACTTGTTCCCGGCCGTGCATCAGAAACATCTACCAGTGGTCCAGTAGCTTGTGAGACAGACTGGTAATGTACTGTGTGAGTGACAGTCAATGATTTCTGTTTTGATGTCTCTCCAAAATCAGCATCGGTTAACAAGACTGTAGATCTATCATCTGGGGGAAAGGAAACGATAAAAGGAAAATGTCGAGTATGGTGTCTCATTTTGTATGTGGTTCATAACTGTGTCTTAAAAACCAGCATATGGCTCTTTTTTCAATATCTTGACAAACACCCAGAGAAGAAGAAGAGAGAAGAGAAGAGAAGAAGAGCTTGTTGTCAAAGGAGAAGACCTTTTAACGTGAAATACATTTTCTAAGATGTACAGATATGAAAAATCCCTTCTAAAAAAAAGAAAAAGAATCGCATGCATGTCCTCCTTATTGCAACTGAGCCAATCCAAATAGTAATACTATGCCTAGTACTTAAAACAACACTAAATTAATGGGTTTTTTATATTAAATGGCACTAGTTCAACTAGTGATGTCATTTGGAATTTAAGTTTTCAAATTCCCAAACACTGTCCAAGTGAACTACAGGAATCTTTCAGACTCACAGGGATAAAAGACTGGAACTCATGCCTGGGTCCTGTTTGCCAGATGTGTGCTGGGAGTTCCATGCCTGGAACTCAATCCCCAGATGAGCTAGGTCTCATTCAGATCAGACCCTTCCCCATGGGCCTGCACTTGCCGCTTGTTTGCCGCCCTGAGCCATACGGGTAGGGCGGGATATAAATCCCAGAATAAATAAATAAATAAATAAATGGGCTATTTAATGCCCCCGACAGGGCATTTTCCAAACGTGAAATGTCCAGAGATGTTGCTATTAGAGTGCTGGGGATCCATACTAGTTTTCTAATGGGGCAAACAAAAACTACCAGAACTGTTTTAGGTCAGGAAACAGCAGAGAGGGGGTAATTTTAAGCCTCCTCTCCCAGCATGCCATGGTCCCAGTGCCCGGAAACTGAACTTCAACCAGGGAATGTGCAGCACACATTTGATCTGCAGGACCCAGTATGGACCCATGGAGGACGTGAGGAAAATATAGGAGGCAAAGAAAATAAAATGATTAGGATGAGTCTCTATTAAATCGACAGAAGGTCATATGAATCACCCAGTGATACGCAGCTTGAACAAACAATACATTTAAATGCTCAGTTCAGTCATACAATGCATTGAACCTTTCTGTACATTGTCATAGTTATTTCTGGAATTTCTTAATAGTAGTGTAAACCATGAGGATTGCCTGCATCAAAATGTAATATGACTTTTAAATATACTTTCACACAGATTGCCAATGGTAGGGTTCCTCCAATTTTACTTGGTTGTAGAAGATGATCTTCTCACCAATTCCTGTTCACTGACAGGAGTCTATTAACATGAATGACTATATGTAATAAAACACTAGAAACATACTTTTTGCACCCAAAAGGTGATAAAGTGTATGAACAAATCACTTTGTCTATGCTCAAAAGAGGTACTTCAGTTCAGGTTGGAAAAAAACCAACACTTTGGCAGCGACCAGACACCCTGTTACAGAAGCACTTATCAAAATTGCAGTAGCTAATCTGCACTACAAAGACAGGATTCAGGGTATGATAACTCAAGGATAAAGGTGTGGGGGAGGGCAGAATAGAACATGGCAAAAAACAAACCGACAAAGAAGCAAACACAGGAAGTACCAGAAGAATCCATATTCATATTTAGCTGTTGTTAAGGTGAGCCCTGCCTTTGGTGCACCTTTTGGTGTGCTAGATATTAAGAGTTCTCTGCTCACATTTTTTTCTAAAAACCTGGCCACATAATGGGAGTTGCTGCCATCCATTTCAACATTCTGGCTCTGCAAGAGAAATGTGTAGGGATGTTCTGGCAGCAAGGTCAACTGTGTGAGAGACAGACACAAAATTGCCAGAAGGGACAACATGATGTGTCAGACTCAAAAATCAGCTAAAGGATACATGCTGGCAGCCAGCATTGCATAGTAGTTAGAATGTTGGACTAGGTTTTGTGGAGACCCACTCAGCCACAGCCTACTCCCTCAGCCTAACCTACTATCAAAGGGTTACAAAGCTTTCTCTCCCTCAGCCTAACCTACTATCAAAGGGTTTTTATGAGGACAAACTCAAGGAGGGATGAACCATGTACATTGCAATAAACTCCCTGGCGGAAAGGTGGGATAAAAATGGCATAGATGGAGATGGTACCTCAAGACTAAGATGTAGTCAATGATGCTTGACCTCTCTAGCTGTGGGGCTGTGCTTCAGATAGCTGCAGGGCAGTGGAATTTCTCTAAAGGTCTGTCTCCCACAATATGGTTTTACTATTTCTAATGGAGCCGTGTGGGATGCAGCCTTGCAAACCAGGTAATTCATAGATTGGGTCTCAACTGGCTTGAGCCTCATTACTGAGCCAGCAGCACAGGCTGTAAGCTTGCTGGCCTAGTATTTTTTTTGGGGGGGGGAGTTGATTCCCCCATTCTTTCTGTGTGTCCAAGCCACCTCCACCATTTTCTTTGCTACTTGTGCCACAGATCTTGGTCTCACCTACAAAATGGCCCATTTCCTATCTTGGACAACTGTAGCAGAGTGAATCAGTAGGGAAGTATACTTTCCATTCTTTCAAAGTCAAATGCATTTAAATCCTGTAACTTAGATTTTTGGAATTTGAAGTAAGGGTTTTCTCCTTGAGTTATGTTTGTTTGTTGTTTTATTCTGCAGTAAGGGCTTACTAGATGTCTTTATTACTCCAGCAATCAAATACAGAATAAACTTTGTTTTTTATTTTCAAATATATATATTCTATAAAAGTAGCAATACAAAGCCTCTGGACAACACAGCTTACCAATGGTCTCCATTGTATCCCTCTCTTCAATCAGAAGCTGAGCTCTGGGAATGTCTATGTGCATTCTCAAAGTCTGTTGTTGCTTGTTAAGTGTATCCGAAGTCCTTGTATTCTTACTAGGATTTTTTTTAAATGCAAAACAAACAAACAAAAAAGAAACATCTATTAAAATTAAAAACCAAGCAAAGAAACAAACTAAACACTATTTTAAAAGAATTCATGTTTATTTTTAAAATAAAAGGACCAACCAAAAGAACCTAACAAGTTGTGCAAGCTTTTGAGTTCTCCAGAAGTCTTAATCAGGCTGGATGATTTTAAAAACAGACATGGAGAAAAGCAGATGCTTGAGTCCTGATCTTAAGGACTCTTATTTGTATCCTGTACAGAATGCCAAGCAGATGTTACTAGATAAAAGGGTTCGAAGTGGAGGTGGTATCAGGTTGCTCCTTTGGCCTTGTGGAAAAAGGAAGAAGAATGGCCAACTTCAAATGAAAACATTTTTAAAAAATAGTCAATCAAACAGCCTGCTAAGACTAAATGGAACAATTGGATTTTGGATGTTAGAGTACAGGAGGGAAAAGTATTAGTTGTCATCACATTAAAAAAACCAACAAAAACCCTGGACTTACTTTTATCTGATGCACTATGTAAAGAGTCCAGTTGAAGCCAGATTGATCAGAAAGATGATCCTAACAAGTCTTCTCATTAGGTCTTTCACATACAAACTGCATTAATTTTAAGCAGGAAGTCCAGAAAAAATAAGGGATGAGCACAATGAAGGATTATAAAAGCCCTCCCTTGAGACTGATGTTTAAGACCATCTTGCAGAAGCAGCTCATGAAGCTGTTAGTTCTCCTTCTCTGCTTCCATTTCTTAAAGACAGAAAACTAATGAACCCTCCAGCCAGCAGGGAAGGAAGATTGCTAACGTGCTCATGATACCTTAGCATACTGATCAACCTAGAAACTGGACATCTTACAAGCAGCTGCTTATTCAAGCTTCTATACAGATAGCAGTAATTTCATTAAGGCGGCTCACCTCCTGTAACAGATTCTGCTGTTTGTCCTACGGACACTGAAGTAGCAAAAAATTAGCAATCCAATTACCATTCCTGTGCTAACTCCTAGTGATTGATGTAGCATTTAAGCACAGACATAAGAAACAATTAATGTGTTATCACTGAAGCTATTATTTCCTCATTTTAAAATTTGTGTACTGGAAAATTACACTTGGAATGAGCTATGAAGCAACATTATTTTGTGTGTGTGTGTGTGTGGTCACAAAAACTTGTAGCAAATTCATATCAGACACAGAGTGTTTGGTAAACAATATCTATGAAGTTTCAAGACTGTTCACGCTGACAATTATTTGTACAGATAAATTACAAGATGAAGGGTATGGAAATGATGCAGATAATTTTTAACACTTGCTGACATTTACATGCTAGAATTTACATACTAGAATTATCCATGAACTAGCAGACTATATAGTCATAGGGCAATGGTTCCTGTTAAATATCCTTCAGCTGTTGTTCTGGATATACTTTTGCTCCACCATCTCTTTCGCCCCAATGCTACCTAAGAGCCTCTTGCTCTCTCATATGATGCTGTCCTTTATGCGCAAGCACAGGTAACCTCAAACCCCAATGCACCAGTGCAGTCATACCAGTAGGGAAAAAATTACACTAGAAGAGCACCACTCTTACACCTGCTAAAGGATAGTGCTAGTATAGTTGTTGCACTGATGGTGCTGATACTATAAAGAGGACAAGAGGGGTGAAGTTGCTCCCTTAGGGATTGGTCCTCCTTGGTGATCATTTAATGTTATGGCTGCAAAAGAGGGTGTATGTTTAACACTCCCCATGGAGTGAACAGAGAGCACCAGACATACACCCCTTCTCTCCCTCATCCCCACTGACAGTGCCATTGGAGGATTTGAGTCTATTTCACTCATGAGCTAATCACAGCACCTTGCTACTGAAATACCAATTAATTGGATGGTTCAGTACCCAGTTGCTGCTTCAAAACTTCTAACCAAATACCAAATGGAGTGTTTTCCCAACAGATGCTGTGTAATTCGGAGAGGGTCCAGTACTGTTCTTAGGGCCATTCCCTTTACCTTAACAGCAATCTGGCATATTCTACAAATTATACTTACCTCATAAGCATTTCAGCCAGACTCTTTGCATCTAGAAGAAAAGAGGGGAAATATTACCACCACATAAACAGCTCAAAAATACAAATGTTTGTCAACTAAACCAAACCATTTTTAAAGATATTTACTAATTATTTTTTCCTGAGATCAGCAAAAATGGCTTTATGTTAACATTAAAAAGGTAAAGGTTTCCCTTTGCTCAAAAGCTAGTTAAATCCGACTCTAGGAGGCGGTGCTCATCTCTGTTTCCAAGCCGAAGAGCCAGTGCTCTCTGAAGATGTTTCCATGGTCATGCCACGGTGACTATAGGGAATCTTCATGTTTAGAGGCAGTAAACCTCTGAATCCCAGAGCCAGGAGGTAACATCAGGGGAAGGCCTCAGCTTCTGTGCCCTACTTGTTGGCCGGCCAGAGGAACTGGTTGGGTTAGAGTACAGGAGGGAAAAGTATTAGTTGTCATCACATTAAAAAAACCAACAAAAACCCTGGACTTACTTTTATCTGATGCACTATGTAAAGAGTCCAGTTGAAGCCAGATTGATCAGAAAGATGATCCTAACAAGTCTTCTCATTAGGTCTTTCACATACAAACTGCATTAATTTTAAGCAGGAAGTCCAGAAAAAATAAGGGATGAGCACAATGAAGGATTATAAAAGCCCTCCCTTGAGACTGATGTTTAAGACCATCTTGCAGAAGCAGCTCATGAAGCTGTTAGTTCTCCTTCTCTGCTTCCATTTCTTAAAGACAGAAAACTAATGAACCCTCCAGCCAGCAGGGAAGGAAGATTGCTAACGTGCTCATGATACCTTAGCATACTGATCAACCTAGAAACTGGACATCTTACAAGCAGCTGCTTATTCAAGCTTCTATACAGATAGCAGTAATTTCATTAAGGCGGCTCACCTCCTGTAACAGATTCTGCTGTTTGTCCTACGGACACTGAAGTAGCAAAAAATTAGCAATCCAATCACCATTCCTGTGCTAACTCCTAGTGATTGATGTAGCATTTAAGCACAGACATAAGAAACAATTAATGTGTTATCACTGAAGCTATTATTTCCTCATTTTAAAATTTGTGTACTGGAAAATTACACTTGGAATGAGCTATGAAGCAACATTATTTTGTGTGTGTGTGTGTGTGGTCACAAAAACTTGTAGCAAATTCATATCAGACACAGAGTGTTTGGTAAACAATATCTATGAAGTTTCAAGACTGTTCACGCTGACAATTATTTGTACAGATAAATTACAAGATGAAGGGTATGGAAATGATGCAGATAATTTTTAACACTTGCTGACATTTACATGCTAGAATTATCCATGAACTAGCAGACTATATAGTCATAGGGCAATGGTTCCTGTTAAATATCCTTCAGCTGTTGTTCTGGATATACTTTTGCTCCACCATCTCTTTCGCCCCAATGCTACCTAAGAGCCTCTTGCTCTCTCATATGATGCTGTCCTTTATGCGCAAGCACAGGTAACCTCAAACCCCAATGCACCAGTGCAGTCATACCAGTAGGGAAAAAATTACACTAGAAGAGCACCACTCTTACACCTGCTAAAGGATAGTGCTAGTATAGTTGTTGCACTGATGGTGCTGATACTATAAAGAGGACAAGAGGGGTGAAGTTGCTCCCTTAAGGATTGGTCCTCCTTGGTGATCATTTAATGTTATGGCTGCAAAAGAGGATGTATGTTTAACACTCCCCATGGAGTGAACAGAGAGCCCCAGACATACACCCCTTCTCTCCCTCATCCCCATTCACAGTGCCATTGGAGGATATGCGTCTATTCACTCATGAGCTAATCACAGCACCTTGCTACTGAAATACCAATTAATTGGATGGTTCAGTACCCAGTTGCTGCTTCAAAACTTCTAACCAAATACCAAATGGAGTGTTTTCCCAACAGATGCTGTGTAATTCGGAGAGGGTCCAGTACTGTTCTTAGGGCCATTCCCTTTACCTTAACAGCAATCTGGCATATTCTACAAATTATACTTACCTCATAAGCATTTCAGCCAGACTCTTTGCATCTAGAAGAAAAGAAGGGAAATATTACCACCACAAAAACAGCTCAAAAATACAAATGTTTGTCAACTAAACCAAACCATTTTTAAAGATATTTACTAATTATTTTTTCCTGAGATCAGCAAAAATGGCTTTATGTTAACATTAAAAAGGTAAAGGTTTCCCTTTGCTCAAAAGCTAGTTAAATCCGACTCTAGGAGGCGGTGCTCATCTAGGAGGTCAAAGCCCAATTCAGCTTCTTCCGAAGCTGGATTACGCCAACCTCACACTCCCTCTAGGGCGCTGCTGCCTGCTTGTCCCCCCCCCCTCCAGCAGGGCTCTTCTTATGTTCTTAACTCTTTGGCTGAAAACTGGAATTCTACTCTTTTCTGAGGAACTGTATAGCCTTCTATAGAAAAGAGGGAATGCTCTCCAGGAGTTTTACCAACACATGGATGGTGATTACTTTTTCACAGCCTAAATTCACTTAACAATAATGGGGATCTACTGTTTTGTTTTTCAACCCCCCCACCCGGCACATAGAATCCTAAGTGCCCCTAAAATAGCTGTTTAGATCCCAGCCTATATTATTTTTCTTTATTTACTTGTGCAAATGTGATTTTTTTTTAAAGAAGAAGGGCTGATGTTGGATCACTACTTGAGAAGTAGGAGTATTACAGTGAGAAAAGTGCCTCTATTGCTTTTTTAAAAAATACCACCTGTAAATCATAGATGTCAAACAAGTCTGGACCATACTTTCAGGAGGGTAGCTGTGTTGATCTGGAGTAGAAGTCCAGTAGCACTGCAGAGATAGTATCTGATGAAGGAAGCTTTGGCTCTCAAAAGGTTATGTTCCCAAAATCTTGTTGGTGTTTGAGGTTTCTAAGGTGCTACTGGACCCAAATCTAACTTGGTGCTGCCAATGTTTTTATGGTCCTTGTTGTTCTGAACCTTGTTGGGTATCGAAAGAGGCTACTAATGCTAGATAGCAACAGCAAGGTGCACCTATAAATGTCTAGTGTGCAAAAGGGCAATAAGGACTGATAACCAACATAACATTTGTGAGAGCAAATGCCAAGAGAAATTGTGAAAAGTAAGTAATAATGCTACTTGTACACAATCTGCAAACAATCTCATGGCGACACAGAAACAGGCCTGTGAAACTGAGTGGAACAAATCTTATAAGGAAACATATTCTAGTTTCAGTCTTTTAAAAAGTGGTTTTATAAGTGAACATGCCTTTATCAATCTGCTAATTTGTTAGGTTATTTGTAAAATCTTAGAAGCTTTTTGATGCACGTGTACAATTCTAACTTTGTGAGGGTTCAATAACGACACAACACACAGAAATTTCTTGAAGCTGATCAGGCTGAGAGCAGTGTTTTATTTAGAGGAAAAAAGCAAGCTTACACTTTAACAGTGAAATCATTACTCTTAGAAGCTTCTAACTAGGATCACACTGTGTTCTTCTCACAGCCCATGTTATCTTTGATTGTTGGTGAAGGCACTCAATCTCGAACGACGTGCTGGCCAATTTCGATGAGTCCCTCCCGGTGGTCCTGGCATGCGATGCCTCTCCCTATGGGGTCGGCGCCATGCTGGGGCACGTCCTCCCCGATGGCCGCGAGGTGCCCGTGGCCTACTACTCGCGGACATTAATGGCCGCAGAGCGCAACTATGCGCAAATAGACAGGGAAGGGCTGGCAATCGTGGCGGGGGTAAAAAAATTTCATAACTTTGTGTACGGCCGCCCCTTCGTGATTGCCACGGATCACAAGCCCCTGCTGGGCCTTCTGGCATCCGACAAGCGGACGCCCCAGGTGATGTCTCCGTGGGTGCTCCGGTGGTCTCTCTTCCTGGCCGGCTATCAGTACCGGTTGGAGCACCGGCCAGGCAAGGCTATGGGCCATGCCGACATGCTGAGCCGGCTTCCACTGCCTGGGACAGAGGCAGACCCCACCCCGGCGCTCGGCGTCCTGAGCATTGAGGACCTTCCGGAGGCCCCCCTGCACGCGCCGACGTCGCAGCCAAGTCGTCCCGCGACCCTCTCATTGCCCATGTTTTGGGCTGGGTGATAAGGGGTTGACCTGCATTGTCCCCGGGAGCCGAGTTCGCACCCTTCAGCACCCAGAAAGATGAGCTGTCAGCGCTGAAGGGGTGCCTCCGATGGGGGGACCGGGTTGTGGTCCCAAGCACCCTGAGACAGCGCATCCTGGAAGCCCTCCACGAGGCACACCCAGGCATCGTTCGAATGAAGGCCCTGGCGCGAAGCTATGTTTGGTGGCTGGGAATAGATGCGGAGATCGAGTCCTGGTTCTGGAGGTGTCAACCCTGCCAGGAGGTCTGGCCCAATCCGCCGAGGGCACCAACGCAGGCATGGGAGTCCACGCGCAAGCCCTGGTCCCGGCTGCATGTGGATTTCGCGGGGCCATTCCAGGGGCTACAGTTCCTGGTGATGCCTACTACAGTTCCTGGTGGACGCCTACTCCAAGTGGTTGGAGATCAGCCCCGTCTCGACCACCTGAACAAGGCGGTGATCCGCTCCCTCCACCGGATCTTTGCTACGCACGGCCTGCCGGACACCATTGTCTCGGACAACGGGGCTGCCTTCACGTCGGGGGAATTCCAAGAGTTCCTCCAGAAAAACCTGATTCGGCACATCCGCTCGGCGCCTTTCCACCCCGCAACCAACGGACAGGCTGAGCGAATGGTGCGGACGGCCAAGGAAGCCCTAAGCTGGATCACCGAAGGGGATTGGGAATTCCGCTTGGCTCGCTTCCTCTTTACCCAACGGACGACCCCCAATCCCGTCACAGGTCACAGCCCCGCGGAGCTTCTGATGGGCCGCCGAATGACAACATTGTTGGACCGCCTGCACCCAGACCGGGCACCGAAGGCCAGGAGGGCGGTAGAGCAGCGGGAAGCCCCAAGGGGATTCTTCCCGGGGGACCCCATCTTCTTTTGGAACTACAGAACCGGGCCTGCCTGGATCGAGGGCCGAGTCACCAAAGTAAAGGGCCCGCTCTCATACGAGGTGACGACAGACGACGGCCGGCTGCTGCAAAAAGATATAGACCAGCTTCGATGAAGACAAACCTCGGAGGAGGCAGACCCGTCCCCGCCAACTCCCACGGACGACGGGAGCCGATAGGAGACTTCCCCGCCTGATCCCAGTAGCACCGCAGAGGACCCGGGTGACGAGGGAAGAACGATTCCAGTGGCAGCCGAGCCACCAACGCAGCTGCTAGTACCGCAGCAGAAGGGCCCCACAGGACAACCGGGCCCAGGGGAAAGCGTCCCCACACCGGCCCCCGCGCGTTCTACCAGGGAATGCAACCCCCCCGGCCTACTTGAAGGACTATGTCACCCAGGTAGAGTTTGAACTATGGGGGGAGGGGTGTTATGTATGCAGGCCGCCACGAGGGGCCCGCAGGAAAGAGAGGAGCTGGGCTCCACAGGACAATAGGGACCTCGGATCCTAGTTCCCCCCCCCAGCCGTCCAATAGGCTTCTTGGCGGGAAATTCAAACCCTCCAATGGAGTGGGAGGCACTGGGCCGGGAGTGTATATAGTTGGCCTTGCAGGGCCGTTGTTTCAGTCTTGTGTTAAGTACCAATAAACGTGTGCAACTGCATGTCGTCATCCGAGTCCTCCATGCGGCGAACCCAGTACTTTTCACATTCTATGATGAATATGGAAATGTTATGTTTTCACACTAAAAGATATGTAAGTACCAAAGGGCTTTTTGTCCTTAAGAAGCTTGTATTGTAAATAACCTGGTTTTGTTTGAGAACTCTGGTCTCTCTCTCTATGGATTCGGTCACTCCCTTCCCAGTCTCCACCAATGCTCCCTCTAAGCTGCGGAGTCTTGTGAGCAAAAATTCTACTTTGTGAGCGACTGGCGTTAAAGTTGAGAGGGACATGGCTACTGAGTAAACTATATTGCTCTGGAGCCCTCCTTCCTGAGCGAAGGCAAAAATGTGTGGGCTGCAGGCTAAAAAATTGTGAGCTGGCTCACACCAACTCAGCTTAGAGGGAACACTGGTCTCCACCCAACATAGACTAGAACTAAAGGGGAACGGAAGGGTCCCAGGGAAACAGTCTGGGGGTCCCAGAATCCCACAACGCTCATCTCTCCTACCTGGACTGGAGGAGCGGCAGCCATTTCCGGACCTCTGAAAAGATGACGGCTCAACAGCATCTCTTCACTGCCTGTTCCTGAGACAAAAAAGGAAGGGAGGACGTTGGCTTGCTTGGTCCCTGCTTCACACGGCCCCTTCCCAGGGCTGTGAAACCTCGCCGTGTGTACAGGCAACACATCTTTAAACACTTTTTACTGAATTCTGGGAGAGGCTGAAGAGAAGCACTTGGTACCCATGATCTTTCAGGTTTATAAACGCAGCCGACATTGTTCACATTTCTGTTCAGGAGACGGGATAGTTGTGCGAAGGTTTGTCTACCCTCCCCCCCCCCCCCCCCCGGAAGTGCTCAGTGAGTAGATTATAGTGGGCCAAGGATGGTTCCAAGGTGTTGCTAGGGCCAGAATCCCGCGACAACCTTGAAAAGTTCTGCTAGGTGGCAAAGAGAAGATTGAATAAAGGCAGTGAGATATTGTTTCTTTGCCACCCTCACTGCCTCAAAATATACCCAAAATATACCACATACCAGGTTTCTGTTGCATTCACTGGGAGTTTTCCTCCAACTGCACTCCAGCTGTCTCCTAACTTGTTTCATTGCTCTCAGCTCAAGAGTATACCATGGAGCTGTATGAGCTGTACAACAGAGAGGATGCTTAGGAGCGATTGTGTCAACCACCCGGGTCATTTCCGTATTTCACAGAGCAAACAGGGCTTTGACAGGAGAGCCAGCCATGTCATGCAAAACCTCTGGAAACCATCTGGATCCATTAACCTCTGGGGGCGGATTATCTTAATGGTTCCCCCACCCTTGCAGAGGGGAAAAGTTGCCGTAAGTCTAAATCTCAACAGGCGGTGATCTGACCCTGACAAAGGGACTAAATCAAAGTTCCAGACACTCAGAGCACCATCCTCATATCCAGCTGAAAAGATCAAGTCCAGAGTATGCCCTGCCACACATGTTGGGCCAATGAAATCCTGAGCCATCCTGGATTGGGTACCCTTAGCATGAACATTGAAATTAGGTTCAGGAGTGTGTAGAACAGTCCTCCTACAAGCTAGAGACATCAAACTCACAGTGGACCCCCCCAGGATGCCCCTCTACCTGCCCTCCAAATTTGGTAAATATTGGCTTTGGGGGTGGAGTAGCAGCCTCCCAAAGTAGGTGCCCCCAGGAAAGTGCTCTCTGGGAAAATCACAGCTGCAGGTCCAGGAGTCTACAGAATGGACCCCCTGCAAGCCAGAGGCATCAAACTTGCAGCAGATAGAGCAGACTGGAAGCTCTCTTATTGGTGGCCAGTGCTGCCTGTCAGGCTTTGGAGAGCCACTACTGGTGTTTCCAGGGCTGCACCATCCCCCATGTTACTTTGACAATCGTAATTGATCTGTGCCACCGTGTCTGCTATGGACATGCACCACTACAAACCACCCGATCCTCTGAAAACCACATGGAGTGTCGTGGGAGGTTCAGCTCACAAACCTTGGCTCATGAACCACAAACTAGGCAATTTTCATCACAAATGTAGGCTCATGAGCCAGTTCGTGCCCATCCCTACTAGGTACTACTGTGAACTTCACCCCATACATGTTCATCAAACTAACCATATTTGAGGCTGTCAATCAGATGCAAGTCATTGACCCAGTCTATTCAGTTAATACCAAACAGCCAAAAACACTTGCTGAACTGGTTTGCATTGGGTTATGATAAAACTGCATGCACAAAGATGCTGCTAATTTAAATTGATCAGTGGCCATTAGCATCATGGAGGGAGGTGCATTTGAAGCCCCTCTAGATGCAGAGCTCTCGCCCCCAGTTGCTGTGTTTGGGAAAGTCTGAACCACGGTAAACTCATCCAAGGGTTTGGGGAAAGCTGAAAATAGGCAAACCCATCCAAGGGTTTAGATCTATAACTTTGCTGTATTTCAACCTTCCCCAAACACAACGTGTGAGGGGAGACAAATTAGATGCCCTCTCCTACAGAGCACAAATTACTGGACCCAGGTATGAAAATCCAACTGTACTCACCATGATTAGAAAGGAATATAGTGAAGCAGCCTGTTGAAGCCCAATGAAAGTGACAACCTATCAAACCGATCATTGAAAAAAAAGGTCCCTGTTCACGATCAGTGGACAGGATGAGAGCTGAACCAGCAGCTGTTCAAGCATCCCTAATCTCTACTTAAAATTTATGTTTTTCTTTGGCCAGTCAAGACAGCAGTACCAAAATAATACATGGAGATTGCGTGTGCCAGCAGTTTTTGGCACACATGAAGATAAATGCCCAGCAAAATTATTAGCCATGACATATTTAGACCAGGAGATCAAAACTGATTGCCAACTCCAATAACAACATATTCAAAACATTAGAACAACCAAGAGTTTAGTCTTGGTAGAATATTAAATTTGACTATAAAATGAGAGTCTTGCACAATTATAAGGCTGAACATCACTACACAAGGGAAATGAAAAATGGGAACCCCAGCTGTTACCCCTCATTCGCTTTTGTTAAAATCTTGTCAGCTTTAATTCTTAACCTTTTTTGATTGACTCTTGGGAAATCAGCAACCATTCTGCAGCTTTCAGTTACTCGGCTGGATTTAAAAATACAATTTAGTTTTGGAACATCGGTTTGGTTTAAAGTGAACTTAATTTGGGTGCAAGGAAAACACTGTTTCTACTAGAGTTGGCACCTATGTGACCTCACAAAAAGATGTCAGGAGGTTCTTTATCCTTCCCTAGACAGCAGCAAAAACAGGGTGGAAAGCAAAAGGAAGCAGAAGCTGAAATATATCATCCACAAAGCTAGCCAATTTTTTTTAGGTAGGGTAAAACAAACAAAATACACCTCCACATTTTACAGTATTTATTTTTGCAAGAAAATAATACTTATCAGTTTCTAAAATTCTAAAAAAAAGGTGTGCATCAATTTCCCTCTTTGAAAACATAAAGGGTGCTCCTATGAACATCTACTTCAGAAATGTGGCCAGTTCTCTCAACAAGTAAGGCCATATAAGAGGAGGGCAGGAAGCTGTTCCTGTTGGCAGCTCACACAATAATACATTTAAATTATGGGTGGAAAGGTATTTTTTTTAATAGTTAGGGTAGTTCAGGATTTTTTTTAATAGTTAGGGTAGTTCAGCAGTGGAATTGACAGCCTAGGGAGGTTGTGAGCTCCCTCCATTGGCTGTCTTCAAGTAGAAGCTGGACAAACACTTGTTACGGATGCTTTAGGCTGAACCTGCATTGAGCAGGGGGGTGGACTAGATTTATTTATGTATCGCGACCAGGATGCAGACTCCCCCCCCCCCGCACTATTTGAACAAGATGATTGGGGGGAGGGCTTTGGGCTCTAGGGGAGGAGTGGATTCAGTAATGTGGCCAGTTCTCTCAACAAGTAAGGCCATATAAGAGGAGGGCAGGAAGCTGTTCCTGTTGGCAGCAGAGGGCAGGGCTCACACAATAATACATTTAATATTATGAGTGGAAAGGTATTGGCTGGATACTAGGATTTTTTTTAATAGTTAGGGTAGTTCAGCAGTGGAATTGACGGCCTAGGGAGGTGGTGAGCTCCCTCCATTGGCTGTCTTCAAGTAGAAGCTGGACAAACACTTGTTACGGATGCTTTAGGCTGAACCTGCATTGAGCAGGGGGGGTGGACTAGATTTATTTATGTATCGCGACTGGGATGCAGCCCCCCCCCCCCCGCACTATTTGAACAAGATGATGGGGGGGGGGCTTTGGGCTCTAGGGGAGGAGTGGATCTTACAGCTGGTGAGGACTTGGGGATTGGAGCACCCCCAGTGGTTGGCTCCAAGGCTCCCTCTAAGCTGCGGAGTCCTGTGAGCAAAAATTCTACTTGGTGAGCGACTGGCATCAAAGCTGTGAGCCAGCAATTTAGCGACTGCATCAATTCGTTTGCTCGGGAGCCATCCTCCCTGTGCTGAGACAGAAATGTGTGAGCTGGAGGCTAAAAAACTGTGAGCTGGCTCACAGTAACTCAGCTTAGAGGGAACACTGGTTGGCTCCCAGATAACAACTATCAGAGAAGGACGTTGGGGTTTTTCCTCCCCCTCCCCGCAGCAGAGGATCCAGCAGCAGATGCTAATGGGCCACCAGCAACTCCAGGATCAGCTGAACGAAGGGAGAGGGCCGAATGTAGCTTAGCCGGTTAACGGAAGATTTTAAGGGGGCTGTTTCGTTGGTTTTAGTGGCTAGGATACCGACCTACTAATGGTTGTTAAATTAATTGTTTACTTGATGTTAGTGATTGCTCGGTTGATAAATGATTAGAATTTATTGTTGTGAGATTGTGAGTTTAGTGCAATCGGTAGATTTTTATTTTATAACAGGGTTGGTAGTTAATGTAATAGGTTTAAACAGCACCAGGAGTGTTTGCTGTGTTTGCATCCATACCAGTGGAACAGCTCACTGGCTAGCCCGCTGATTGGTCTGAGGCTGCTGCGAAGACCGGTTGGTGCTGCAATGCCTGGCCAACCGGTTGGTGTTGCAATTCCTGGCCAACAGATTCTGGTGCTCCTGAGGAGGGGGAAGTATAGCGGTGGGTCCAGGCGGAATGCTAAGGAAAGGACGCTGAGAAATAGTGCGGCTCAGCGCCCTTCCAGCCTGTGACTCATCCCAAAGGTACTGGACAGTGGGGCCAGGATTGGTAACCCTCCTCTGACACTGGGGTTGTGCAATGCCAAGTCCATCAATAATAAGACCACAGTCCTTTGGGACTACCTTTTAGAACAAAAGGCGGACCTGGCTTGCGTGACTGAGACCTGGGTGTGGGACGGGGAGACCATAGCTCTCTCTCAACTTGCCCCACCCAGGTTCTTGGTCCTACACCAATCATGGAGTAGTGGGCGGGGGGGAGGAGTGGCTATTTTCACTCGGGAAGCTTACTCCCTCAGGGCGCTCCCACCGCTGGAGATCGCGGGCATTGAGTGTGTTGGCCTGGTGCTGGAGGCCGTGGAGAGTTTAGCAATCTGGCTGATGTACCGACTGCCTAATGCACCGGCCATAAGCTTGCCATCCCTGATGGAGGCCGTATCAACCTGGGTGCTGGAGCACCCTAGACTTCTGGTCCTGGGTGATTTCAATGTCCATGCCGATGACGCGGCCTCCAGTCAGGCAGCGGACCTAGTATCGTCCATGGCGGCACTGGGACTCTCCCAATTTGTATCGATCCCCACACACTGGGCCAGGCACACGCTCAATTTGATTTTTCTGGCTGGAGTAACAGTGGATCAGATTACTGCATTAGCAGTACCATGATCAGACCACTTTGCCCTGAAGGCCCATTTAATGTGCCACCCCAACACGATCTAGGTGGCGAGCAGATTTTAGCTCACCCGCGAAGCCAAATGGACCTGGAACGGCTTCAAATGGCTTTGCGGGATCCAAGGCTCCCCTGGCGGTTTGTTGGATGTGGAGGACTGGCATAACCGGTTCTCCACAGCCATCGATGAGATCACTCCCCGGTGCCCTCTGCGTGCTCGCTCTAAGCTGGCTCCCTGTTATACCCAGGAGCTGCAGCTGATGAAACGAGAACTAAGACGGCTAGAGAGACGGTGGCGTCGAACTCACGATGAAGCAACAAGAGCATCTTTTAAGACGTTTATGAGATCCTATGAGATGGCAACCAAGGCTGCTAAGAAGGAATTCTATGTGGCTACAATTGCGTCCACAAGCTCAAGCCCAGCCCAATTGTTTAGAACAATTTGGTCATTAACAGTGCTGCCACAGGGCAGACAAAGTGCTAGGGAATTGGATATCGGCTGTGAGGCATTTGCCATGAGAGGGAAGGCTGAAGCCCTTTCATGGCCATGCAGTCCTTGGGAACAAGAGTTCCTGGATGTTACATGTACTGCAACTCCCCAACCCAGGTAACACAAAATTTAATTGAACTCCTAGCTTCAAATTAATGCATTTTCATATAGAGTCATATATTTCCAAATCATCCTAATCACTCTCCAAACTCAACTTGGGCAGATTTTGTGGGAATTTCTTAGAGGATTGTCTTCCACAAATCAAATGCAAAGACTGGCATAGACTTTCTGAAATAAAATCAAATGAAATACCCATTTTGGCCAAAAAGCAAACACTCACACACCCTCAGAACCAGTCCTATATTTTAATGATTCGTTGGTAATCTTATAAGTATTTTTTTCAGGATTCCTGCTCTCTTATCTATTTGTCCACTCTTATGTCCACCATTTCCCAGCCTCTCCAAATCACTGTTCCAACTTTTAATAAGATTCCTTCTCAGATTTATGGTTCTGACTTTTTGAACTAAATATATACTATATATACAGTCCAATACCTTGTGCCTAGGCATACAATTCCAAAATAAAGTCCAACAGTTTAACTCCCACATTACCTGATAGAAGGCACAGCTGTATAATACACCCAGATTTGCTCGGAGATTGCTCAGAGATATGGGCTAGGGTGTCATCAATATGCAGATGACACCCAGCTCTATCTGATGTTGGGTGGCCAATCAGACTCCAGCCCAGAAGATCTTAACCGGGCGTTACAAGCCGTGGCTGGTTGGCTTAGACTGAGCCAGCTGAAACTAAATCCGGCGAAGACAGAGGTCCTGTGTCTGGGTTGGGGTGGTTTGGGGATGGGGCTTCCTCTCCCGGCCTTCAATGGGGCACCTCTGGTGCTAGTGCCAGAGGTTAGAAGTTTGGGAGTGCACCTGGATTCCTCCTTAACTATGGAGGCCCGGGTAGCAGCCGCTGCCAGGTCGACTGTTTATCATCTTTGGCTGATTCGGCAGTTGGTCCCCTTCCTCGACCGCGATGACCTGGCTACAGCGATACATGCAACGGTCACCTCTAGATTAGACTACTGTAACACTCTCTACATGGGGCTGCCTTTGTCTCAAGTTCGGAAGCTACAGTTAGTGCCGAATGCTGCAGCCAGGCTTTTGATGGGCCTCCCTAGATGGGAGCACATCCGGCCTGTGCTGAAAGCACTGCACTGGCTGCCAATAGCTTTCCGAATTCACTTCAAGGTGCTGGTGCTTACCTTTAAAGCCCTATATGGCCAGGGTCCGACGTACCTGAGGTACCGCCTTTCCCCATATATACCCCAGAGAGCACTACGGTCGGGGGCTCAACATTGCTTAGGGATCCCAGGCCCCAGGGAGGCCAGGCTTGCGGCAACCAGGGCCAAGACCTTTTCAGTGGCGGCTCCTACCTGGTGGAACGAGCTCCCAGTGGAATGAGCTCCTGGAGGAGATCAGGGCCCTGCGGGACCTTTCACAGTTCTGTAGGGCCTGCAAGATGGAGCTCTTCCACCAGGCTTTTAATTAGAAGCCGCCACTACCACCACCACCACCAACTATTCTGTGGCAACAATGGGGTAACGGGATGGCCCAGTATACAGATCTCGCAACAGTACTGAGATGAGTTGATGCCATTGATGTGGGCTTTTGGATATATTTACAGGTCAGGTCACCATCTTGATTTGACTAAATTGATAACATCTTTGAGCACTTTATTATTGTTAATAATGGTTGTTTTTATGTGTGATTTTATTGTTTTATTGGCACATACTGCCCTTATTTGTAAGCCGCCCTGAGCCCGTCCGCGGGGAGGGAGGGATATAAGTGTAATGATAAATAAATAAATAAATAAATAAATAAATGTATTTGTTTATTTTGAGATTTTTATTCCACCCTCTCCAAAGCGTGCTCTGGGCAGATCACAAGAAACTGAGTCCAAAACTCATTACATAAAATCACATTAAAAAAATTAAACCAATAAAAGTCACACAGGTAGCGACAATTTCATATATATCTGTTAATATATATCTGTTAGAGCCACAAGATGGTTTAGAACTAAAGCAGATTTGGAACTAAAGATGGCCTGTATGGCCCCTTCCAACTCTATGATTCTATGAATCCAAGCTTTGAACCGACTCTATTCCATGAGATATGCACCAATAATTTTAAATCAAAAGGTTCCATATGCACCAATAATTTTAAACCAAAAGACTTTCAGAAATTCTCCTATCATATGTGCTTTCCAGAAAATGGCATTGCTTTGTACAGGTCTGTAATACGACAATATCATGTTAACTAGGCAAAGTGAATTCTTGCAGGAACTCCCATTGGAAAGATGAAGGATTACTGTAAAACACAGCAATAGCTATGATTTTTTCTAATTTTTCCACATGTACTTCTGAGGACAGTTATAGCATTACAGGAATGGTCCGGCCATTGCTCAAAAAACCTCTTTCCTTAGCATTCTCATTGGGTGAGGCAGAGGCAATATTGTGCTAACTTCTTTCAACAGTGTTATTTATTTATTAAATTCAAATTTTGGACTGCCCTCCCCCATAGTAGGGCTCAGGCTGGTATACAACAAAAATCATTACATAGTCTGTCACAGTAAATGTTCCATACTACATGATCTTCACAACAGTACTGTTACCACAGCGGTATCAAATGCACCATGGGGAGCTTCAGGCATACTGCTCCTGTACAATAATGGCTCTTCACACAAGCCACACATTCCTTCTGCTAAGATGGTTTTTATATATGCAAACAAATATTTGTTATCCACTCTTACCTCTGAGTCTCTTCAGTCTTTGTTCCCTCCTCCTCCTTCTCACAACCAGTAGAAGCACAAAAAGCAGCAAGACCCCAACCAAGATACAGGAAATGGTCACCAGCATCTTTAGCCCTTCATTGGTTGCCAGACCTTCCTCACTTTGGACAACTGACTTAATGAGTGGAGGGATTGTACCTGGAAACAGTGTCATGACATTAGATGCCTATCAATGAAGAGAAAAGGTTGGTTTTTAAGTGACTACAGTGTACAGAAGCTCACCTGTATGTCCCTAAGAGGTTCATTTACGGTGCCATCCTAAGCAGAATTACACCCTTCCAAGCCCATTGACTTCAATGGATTTAGAAGGGTATCATTTTGCTCAGCATTTCACTGTTAGATAGGGAAGCTTCATAAGTAATACTAAAGTTGAATGGCAGCATTTTAAAGCAGACCTGCCAACTTTAATAAAGTGCAATGTCAAACTATGGATGTTTTATCCCCATGCTCTGGTGTTGCTTTGTATGGTCATTCTTTTACACAACTGGCCATTTTTATTCTGATGCACTCACTTTAAAATCTGACCTTGCCTTTGTTCCTGCCTATTTCATATTCATTTTTTAAAAAAAATGCTATTAGCACATAAACTCAGCCTTCTCAGAACTGAGAACAGAGTTTATAAGATCAGGGCAACACACTTTGCAAGACAGATCCTCTGAAGATGGGTCAAAACAAGCCTTGAAAAACTGGAACTGCTGTACCCAAAGCAGAATATCTTGCAAGGCTCCTGTTCTTTTGCAAGTGAAATGAGTTCTCTGAGATCTAAAGTTCTGCAAGCAGAGCACACAATACCTGGGAAGCCTTTGTCAGGAAGCTAAATACGAATTTACAAGGTTTCTGCCTCACCTTTCTGCCTCACCTACATTTATTTACAGCATTTCTGCCTCACCTACAAAGGCCACCAATACAGCTAACAAATTTTAAAAATATACAGAATAAAACCAGATTTTAAAACCATTAAAACCAACCAAAAATTGTGACATTAGAAATTGCAAACTGAGGATAATGAAGACTCATATTTATGATTTATGTGCACATGATTTATGTATATTTATAAATATCAATAGTATCTCTATAAAAAAGCCAAGTAATGTGCAAGAAAAGTTTAGCTTTAGAGTGTACCAATGTGAATACTTATTAGGGTATGTTCCAGTTTTCTATAGACACTGTTGGGAGTCGGGACTGCTAATGGATCAACTATAGAGCCTAATGAACCTTCTTTGGTCTCTGACTCTTCATCATTGGACACATGCCTCACGATGCAGAAGAGGCAGCTAGTGTGCAAAACCCCTGTCATGAATCTAGCTCTCCTTTGCAGGGCTCTAGTTCTCACATTATTTCTGCTCCAGCAAGACTAGAGTGATAGGAGAAAATGGATGCTGTACCATTGCAGGGAATACTTGTTTTGCCTTTTCTATTAAATGGCCAGGGTACTGCAATTCATGTGTGCTCAAAGATGGGGAGAGGAGTTAGACAACAGCACTAAACTGCACTTAAAAAAATCTTTTATATTTCAGTGTTATCTAGATTATCTTATATTCTAATAGCAACTCATGGCCCCCATCTGCAGACAGCTAAATCCGTGGATTGGGGCCACATGGAGGCTAAACAGATTTTTTAAAAAAATACACAAAGGCATTTAAATCCCTTTCCTTCTTACCTGTGTGGTGGAGCCTGGGAGCCACACAGGGACATTCAGGAGTTGCTCAGGGCCCTGCTACAACAGTGGTGGATGCCAGGAGCTGTTTGGGACCCCGCTACAGTGGCAGTGGACACTAGGAGCCATTTGTGGCCCTTCTGCAGCAGATGCTGGGAGCTGCTCTGGGCTCAGCCTTGGCAGGCACTAGAAGCTGCTCTGCACTTGGAGCAGCTCCAGACAATGCCACTGCTGGACTCTAAGGCTCAGGAATGGAGGGAGAGATGGGATTCCCCCCCCACATGAGTTTCACAGGCCCCCACTTGTAGGGTAGATTATCAAAATGAATTAAAATACCAACTACCAGGGCTTTATTGTCATTGTGCATTCTGAAGTAGAAGGAAGAGCCTAAATTGCCCAGTTCTGGATTTTTAACTCATATGAGTAGCAGTAGATCTGCCTCTACCATGTGAAAATGGAACCTCCACGTACAGAGGCAATATATCTCTGAATACCAGATACCATCAACAAACTACACAGTGGCCATAACATTCATGAATGAGTTGCTCATGTGTATCTTTGGATATCCAACTGTCCAGTGCTGTGTTGTGCAAACACTCAGATGATGGACTAGGCAGACCTTTTATCACGTCTAGTACGGCAACTCTTATGTTCTCAAGCACTCTTGGGAATTAGAATTAATGACACTCCAGTGGTATAGTACAAATCAAGAATGTAGGGGCAGCTGTACTCCCCATAGACCAGAATCAGTCCAGTGACAAAGAGACTGACCTTTTGTGCAAGGTGAGGTTCCATAATAAACTAATGACATCAAGTAGTAATGGCTTCATAGTTATGAAGCATGCAGACTTAGCCATCAATAGGGCACAGATCCAAAAATCAAAAAGAGAGATGTAAAATGAAAATGAGGACTTTCTTTTACACCTCTAACCCCTTTTCTTTTCTTTTCTTTATAAATTAAATTATGCACAAGCATTTTATTATACTTTTTTTTTTTGGGGGGGGGTGTAGAATAGCCAGGATCCAGACAAAAAGATTCAGGGACCTGATTCAGACACCCAAACTGGAATCCATACTACAAATGGCCTCTTTTATTTCTCAGGGTTTCAATAGACAAACTCATAATGGATGGGGCATGTACAAATGCCCCCAGCAAGAAAACACTAAAGAATTTCTGCTTTGCATGGCTACTATGTCAGCTGTTTTATAACAAGGAATACCTTAGAAGAGGGTTTGATCTCAAACAGAACATCAAGTACTGTTGGCACACAAAACTGAGGAACAGGCTATAATGTCTAAAGGAGTGATGTGGCTAGTTACATAACATCAAGGTTATTTATTTAGTATTGCTTGTTCCAGTGCTAAATCAGCAAATGCATGTAAAAACAATGCCTGGCTTAAGCCCAAACCACAGAGAAACAAGCAGGGGACCCACAAGGACTTGCAAGGGGCATCTCATTTTCTTCTCCCTCACTATTTCCTCTTTCCCTTTCCTGAAAGCCCCCATAGCCTCTGCCCTTTTCCTGCTTCCTTCACTTTTTCCCACCCACCAGCCAACGTACCTTTATTGGTCCCTCTGTCTTCAGCTGCCCTTCCCCCTCAACAACCCTGTGTGTTATGTTAGGCTGAATCATGTGACTGGACCAAGATCACCCAGCAAGGTTCCACAGCAGAGAGGGGATTCAAACCTGAGTCACCCAGATGTTAGTCTGAAACTTTTAACCACTATACCACACTGGTTTTTGCGGGAAGCTACTGTTGAGTGGTGTCAAGCGGCTAGTCCTGGTCATGCAAGTTTTGTGGTAGCATGTCACCCAGTAACTGCTGTCATACTTGGTCCCAATGAGTCCTCCAAAGGTCAAAATAGCCCTGGAAAAGGTTCTATCCCCTGTCCTGTTTGCCTTCTACTGACAAATCAGGGCTTAGAGGCTGGCAGTATTTTCGTGGTTGCCTAGCAACCATCACAATGGCCACTCCAGAGGTCATTCATTTCTCAAAGCTGCTTCTATTCTTTGGGCCCCTCATTGGGGTTTTTTGTTTGTTTTGTTGTTAGGTTTTTTTCTGTAAGCCTGGGGCTTTTTCAGGTTCATAGAATGATCTGTCTGGTCTATTTATGCCTCCAATGTCCAGATTCAGATATCTGCAGATTTGGCCAATGTTGAAAAGTAGATATATTGACAAATTTGAAATCCTGCAAACAAGGGTGGATTAACAAGTAAGGCCACTAGGCAAAGTCACAGACTTTTGTCGAAGGCTTTCACAGCCGGAGTTCATCAGTTGTAGATTTTCCGGGCTATATAGCCATGGTCCTGGCATTGCAGTACTTGGCATTTTGCCAGCAGCTGTGACTGGCATCCTCAAAAGTATAACACAGAAAGATGGAGTACTCTCTGTGTCAATGTGAGAAGAAAAATGGTAGGCAGGTAATTTATATCTACTCAGGAAGGTGGGGTAGGGCTGAGTCATTATCATGTTGGCGTTTTCCAGGCCGTCACAGCTGCTGGCAAAATGCCAAGTACTGCAATGCCAGGACCATGGCCATACAGCCTGGAAAATCTACAACTAATGAAGTCCCAGACTGATGGCCTGGAGGGCTGCCCCCTTGCCAGTGCCAGCAAACCACAAGGCGATCCCATGCAAACTGGGTGGGAGCCACTGCCTCCACAGGCTGGTGTCCACTGTGAGGGAAGAGGAGACTGCTGTAGCTGAGAATACAGGTGGGTACAAGCTAGGCAGAAGCCACCTTAGTCACAAGTTAGTTGCCCCCACCCTACACAATATAGGTGGGTGTGAGCTCCATGGAAACTGTGGAGATCTTGTTCCACCCCTCTTCCCCCTGTCAAAGGGACAGGGCTGAGGGCAAGGTGTGGGGCAGAACTCTTTCCAGAGCTGTTTTTGCTTCCCAGTCTGCTGCTGCCTGGAATGGTTAACCTAAAGGAAAAGTTTTGGTATTAACCTTCTCAGTGCTGTAGCTTTCAATTAAAGATGGGAGGTAGGAAGTGATACTCCTTGTGAGATTCTTTTGAGTGTTAAATAAATGCAAAACAAGGATTTACTACAGCACAAGAAGGCTACATTCTCTCATTATGTCTCCCTTTCTTCATTCTTCAAACCACTGGCAAACCCTTCCTTTAATCTTTTGTGTCAGAATGAATATTTACATAGGTGAGAAGGACCCCTAATGTGTGTTTGTAGGCACATACTCCCACTTCTTCTGCTGGTACACTGAGGAGCTTAGTGAATGGGAAAGCATCCTCCTGTGACATTAGAGCAGCCCCTTACACCATAGCAAGTTATAAAACTTCATTGGAAAGCCTGGCCATAGGAGAAGCGTGTCATAAATTTCTACAGACCATTGTGAAATTTTCCGTGTGACAACAGGCAGATGGAACTTCAGATTGTAAATGTCTTTACTATTTTATCATCTAGTTATTACAGCTGCCATATTGCCGCACACAAAATTAAATAGCACTTAGAGGACATTATGTGAAATTAAATTATTTATGATCATACTTCATTAAACACAAATGAAATGAATGCACTTACTCCCATCATAGTTGAGTGTTGCAAATTTGGCCTGTTTCTCTGCACAGCCGGCACTATTACAGACCCTCATCTGTAGCTCATACCAGGTTGCCTCCTGAAGGTCGTACACAATGTATGATTTAGTAAGAGATGTTCGTTGAGCTGTTGTCCATACAGTGGTCCCAAATGGCCTGTATTCCAGGGTAAAGGAGGTGATTGGACAACCGCCATCATTCCAGCCAATGAGATTTAATCTTACTCGAGTGGTGTTTATACTGGCAAAAAGCTCTTGTTCTTTAGAAAACTGTGGTTCTACAAGAAAATATACATATGAGTTTAGAGAATTAGAATAAATAGATGGCATAACATAGTGATGTCCAAACATCTCAGATGAGGGATCTAACTTTAATCCCAATTTGCACCATGGAATATCTTTTAACTGTTCACCCTTCTACATTATTTAAAATAAGCTCTTTCTAAATCAATCCTTTCCTTTTCCTCCCTCTTTTAACCACTTCCCCCTTTACCATGTTGTATTGCTTTTTCCTGAGTGGGGATGATAGAATGGGGGGAAAGGGGATGTGGGGATCGGATAATCCTAGAGATTTTGCATCACCAAATGGCAGCAAGCAATCCAAGAGATGTTCCCCATGAAGTTTTTTTTTGGAGGGGGAGGGGGATGGTACTGAATTCAGTATAAAATCCCAGAGGTGCATCCCAGCATTTTGGGATAGCGGAGGGGACACTGGGGCAAAGTGGTTAGACTATGCATTGCTCCCAGTATCATGAGCAGGCTGTAATACAAGAACTGTGCTCTAGGATCTCTCTGATATTGTTTAAAAGATGCTTATTGAGAACTTCAGATTAATAGTTTATTGTGGTGTAAGCTCTTCTGTGTCAGAAGCCATTTTATCACCTGCATGGAATGTTACCTTCAGTTGGCAGAAATAATATATGGATACAAACAGAAGAAGTGTGGGGTGTGACAGAGACTACAAAATGAAGCCAGAAGGCCCAGAGATCCAAATGATGTATGTTTGTTACATTACCATGCAGAAAACAATCTGAAAACAAAATCCAATCAAAAGAATAAACAATCCAACCAAAATGGGAGTGGACCATCACCAACACGTGAAGAACTGACCAGGCAAGGTGAATAGCTTACATATGCTTCAAAAGAGGAACAACTACATTTTGTAAGGAGCTCAGTCGCACACAGTTGCACTTAAGCATGACAGTGTCAAAACTGCATATGGATTCCAACTGTGCAGTTCCTATTAAAGCAGTCACATGAATACAAATAGTTCACAAATATGTTTCCTATTTTCACTATTTCTTGGCTGTTTCATATTTTATATTTTTAGAGGCTGAGACTGTATTGGAAATCTAACTTGAGACAATGCAATACAGGATGTGTTAAAGCCTATTTCTATTTCTGTAAAGGTCTGTGCTAGTAATGCACTAAATTTTTGGAAGTTGTCACATAGGAGGTGAAGAACTCCTGCCAGAAGGCAAGCCAACCATCGTTTTGTCCTCAACAATTCACAGTGAAATCTCTCTTCTTAGCAAATTACGTAAGATAGGTCAAAATTATCACCACAAGCTGCAGCAGGGACTTATCCCGCCACCACATTTGCTGGCACTGGAGGAAGTGCAGAGGAGAAGACCATGTGGTCAGATGCTGGCTGCATAGTCAGGTGCTGGGAGAGCCCTCCTGCATTCTGGGGGCTGTTGCCACACTGGGATGGGCAATGGGTGGTTCCAGGGGTTTGACTGCCCCTCCCTTCCTCTATTTGAAGGGCTGCTGCTGGAACCTTGATCCCCCATCTTTCTGTGACAGGCAGGTCACTCAATTTCAGGATCTGTCCCCATACTGTGCCAATACTCCTGCAGCACATTCAATGAAGCTGTGGCTTTTGTTTCCCCAAATATCTGTTGGTAGGTCTATCACTTCTTGCCCATACTCCTCTCTGTCCCCTGGGCCAGCAAATTGCGGGTAGAAAACATGGTGGCATGGCTAATCATTACTAAAATGAGATTTGATCTGCAACCTTCAAATCTCATATTTTATTATTACTACTTATTGTTTGTTACAGTTTTTTTAAACTTTACAAATACTTCTCCCCCTTGCAAACTCAACTTTATCAGTCTCCCCTACTCTCCCCTCTAACCCACTAATACCCAAGATTTCATCCACCTCCCTCCTCTAATATAATTCATTTCAATTTGTACTGAAATATAAATAAATAGTGAACATGGGCTTATATAAGCAAACAGACATACATTTGTACCTAATTCAACAATACCAACACTAATGCTAGTGACTACAACAATAACAGAAACAGAAGAGGGGGAGAGCTATTGGAAAGTGTATATTGTGATGATGTGCCAAAGACATTTTTATCCATCTGCAAAGAAGTCTGGGAAGCTCTTCCACATGCTATGAAACTCTGGAGAAGGCCATCTCACAGCCTAACTTTTCATCACCTCACTAAATCAACCACAATGATGCCCTACGTCATAAAAAATTGATATGGTTGCTTATCTATATGTGTATGAGACTACAGTAGCCATTGCTGCTTTTATAACTGGAGAGTGATTTTTAAGTACCTTTCCCAAGTGTTTTGGCTTCTATGATCTCACTGATTCGTCCTGGTCCCACTCCATTTTGAGCAGTCAGTGTGAACTTGTACCAGGTACCACACTTCAAAGTCTCCAAACGGTAGGAACGTTCACTGGGGCTAATGGGAAAACTACCCCACTGTTCACTGTTGTCTTCTGAGTACTGCAGTATATAACCTTCCAAAAAAGCGAAGACAACATTAGACACTGAGTATGTTCAGGAATATGGCAGTCATGAATTTTGTAGAAGATTACAGTGTTGTTGATGTTGTTTTTTGCCATCAAGTTGCAGATGACTTAGAGTGATCCTGTAGGGTTTTCAAGACAAGAGACATTCAGAGGTGGTTTGACACTGCCTGGCTCTGTGTAGTGACCCTGGTATTACTTGGTCATCTTCCATCTAGATACTGACCAAGTTCAACCCTGCTTATCTTCTGAGGTCTGTTGAGATCCAGCTAGCCCGGGCTATCCAGCTAAGGGCATTACTGTGTTAGCAAAGCTGAAAAAAAAAAAAAAAAAAGAATATTATGAAAAACTATATTTTTTCTTAATTCATTTGAACAGATGTGGTGTAATGTTTTGTTTCTCTATTAAATAGAATCAGCATGTAGCTTCAAGTAGGGACGAAAGCTATTTCCACTATCTTTTGAGTCAACAACACTGTTCAAGTGAAAGAACTATCCTTTAAAATGGGCCACCAAAATATTATACCATGTAATAGTTGATTAGATATGTGATACTTCAGAGCAGCATCACATGTGCCTATTCATTTCAGATACATATCCTTCAAAGTAGTTTATGAAAATTAAACAAAAGCCAAAAGCATACATGCAGGCATTAGATTACACTAAAAGTAAACAGAAAATAAATCATCAGGAGCACTTCAAATGAGCAGCACAGACCAGTAAAATATAATACACTAGATGTTAAGGAGAATGAAAAGGTCTCCAGGAGAAAATTAAGTTGATTTAGAGAGAGTACAGTATCCCCCAGTGGGGTCATCACAAAAAAGGTTATGTCCTCATTTGCCATCTGCCTAACCCAAGGAGATAGGGACCCTGGAAACAACCTTAAAACTGTACTTCAAAGAGCTGGGAAGTTTAGACAGAAATAAACACTCCGTCTAATAACGGATGTCAGTATAGCCATTTCCAGAGATAACATTTCTACCATCCAGGTCCTGGTAGAAAGATACCTTCATCCTGATCCAAAATTTCTCATGGGCAAGGAACTTCTGATGTTTGCACAGCATGGACAGCAAGTCCAGTTGGACATTTGTTCATGGACTGTGATCTGTTTCTTTTTTTTTTATTGCAAAGGAGCACGTAGCCTCACACAATCAAAGAGACTTATGAAAAAAGAGTCAATTTGATTCGTCCTTTGTGAATGTTCCTTAAAGTATTACTTCCCAGCCTTCTTATAAAATAACTAGCCAACTTGGTCTTTGTTCAAGATCTACCATAACAATCCTAACCCAGAATAAAACTTTGATGGTCTTAAAGGTGCCACTGGAGTCAAACTGTTTTAATCCTAACTTCAGATTCAAAACCAGTTACTCTTAAATCTGATTCAAATAAGTAAAAATTGTGCTTGTTTTCAGTGCCTTGAAATGTCATGTTTTTAATATCTTGTTTTATTATGTAACAGAGTTCACCAGTTGTTTGTACAATGTGCCTTGAGCATACATTACTGACAAGCCCACAATAAACTTGCAAACTCAGTATACCATCTCTGGTTCATATGGAGCATCATTGTCCAAATGCAGACTATCACCAAGCCACCTAGAAAACCTACCTAGGTAACCACTGGACTGTATGGCCTTCCTTTTTAAATTATATTTTAAATAATGACTTTGTATTTTAATACTGTCTGTAAAAATGCCCATTATATTATTTTATTATTTTTCAGATTTTATTTCGTTGGACATTTACATTTTACTTTGTATTGTTGCTATGGCTTTTTTTTTCCTAATACAATAAAGATTGGCTATAAAGTTAACCTACTTCTGCTTAAGGCTAACAACACTCAGCAGTAGATCACAACACAAAATTTGTAAAACCCTTCTTTGCAAAGACTGTTACCTCGAATAGAGCTGCCACCATTTTCTC
>NW_015175381.1:237759-287624 GCF_001447785.1 Gekko japonicus | reverse complement strand
TCTAGGCTGGTCTGGTGGAACTGGATAATAATAGTTAAGAACAGAAATGAGAATTAAATTATTTTGCATGACTTCAAATTATTCTTAAAAGCATTTACTGCAGAATTGTTTTGGGCTGCAAAAAGAGCAAATTGTATCAGTCAAAGCATCTATTAATTTGACATCTTTAGTTAAGAGTAGATGATTTCTCTTTTTCTTAGATATTTTAAATCTATATCATTTTATTCAGAATATATGAACCTAATTTTTTCTTTCACATCATTTCAGTCCCTGCAGGATCAACTTTCAGAAGGCTGGGAAAACACATGCCAAGATGAGCTTAGGCAAAACTGTAACACACCTGTCACAAATCCCAGGTTACGCTCTGACTATTTTGGTAAGATCTCAATGAATGCATGAACCACTAAGGCTGTGGCCTTCATAAAGTCACAGAGAGCAGATCAATCAGTGTTGCTGAAAATCTGCAGCCAAATTTATTTATTTATTTATTTATATTAGATTTATATCCTGTCCTCCCTACCAGGGCAGGCTCAGGGCGGCTAACAAGGCCATAGGGCATTATAAACAATTCTGAATTCCAATGGAAGTTGACCAACCAGTTATGAAATCAAAATTGCACATGTATTTCTGACATAAAATGAAATCCTCAAACCACTTTCCAAATATTTCCATTAACATAATTTCTGAAGCTATCATGTTATGCCTTGCTTCAATTCTGGATATTTTAAAAAAGATTTCTAGTTGGTTCTGCAACCCAGATCCTTACTCATGGTTTATTGGATGTCCCATCTGTTGATTGCATTGACTCACTCTGTGTAATCTGCCTTGAGTCCCAGTGAGAAAAGTGGACTATAAATACCATAAATAAAAGAAAATGAATACATATTCACATTGAAGCATATGAAGGAAGGTTTTTACTACTTACCCTGTACCTGTAAATTCAAAATAATTTCATCTGATCCCCAGTTGTTAGTGGCCACACAGCTGTAATATCCTGAATCCTCAGCTTTCACAGTACGAATGACAAAGCTGCCGTTGCTAAAGATGCTTCTTCGCCCATCAATCATCACTAGACTGGGTGTCCCGTTACTACCTCACAGGAAACAAATGTCATACATTAAAGAGGTTAAAATCAACATTACTCAAGATTGGGCTTTTTTTAAAAAAAGCACAGAACAAATTGCATAAACAAAGACAGCACATTATTCCAGCTTGAACAAAGCTGAGAGTATTTGCTAGTATTGCATTGGTAAAGAAAGCAGTAGTTGTCCTCAGCATGATTTGAAGAGGGGGCTTATTAACTTATTATCATTTAGAAAATTTATGTCACTTCTCCAGAGATCAGTTTGAAGTGACTCACACAGTACAATAAAAAAAAATAAAAACAGCACAAAATTTTCGAAATGAACAACCATAAAACATGCCATTAAAACCAAACCAGGGTATAGACCAACATAAAAAGCAACATCAAAAAGGGCATTCATAGAACAGTCCTCAGGCTAGAAGGAGATCATAAAGGTGGAACTCTTCACTGAAAAACCTGGGGTAAAAGGAGGGTTGCCCGTCAGTGGCTGGATCCTGGTGAGAGACTGTGGGAGCAGGGTGCCACTGAACAATGGAGCAAACCTGGAAGTGACACCATGCCATACTCTGATGGCTCTGTTCAGCATATTTGGTGGGGGACACTTTTGCAAGCCTAGCTAAACTAATGACAGTATGTGGAAGCTCACTAGAACTCAGTGCCACTGTGGCAGTGCTAGCTCAACAGGCTTAATGTCAAACTGGAGAATCACAGCAGAAGAAACCCAAGCAAAGCAAGTCTTGCAAAGGAAAAAAAGACCCTCTTGAAACTGACAGAAGCAGCCTGGCAATCCATTGAAATGCTTGGCAAACACAGAAACAAAGGGAAAAAAACGGGGGGGGGGGGAGCCTGCAAATGCTGGCTCCTTATCTTTCCAGTTAATCCTGAATATGTCTGGGATTTTCCAGGACCATTTTTTGGTACACTGCAAAATCCCCAAATATATTTGTGATGCCAAATATATTAAAAAAATAGGTTCTCTCCCCCACCCCAGTATATCTTCTGCTCAGTTTCACTCAAATGCACATCTGCTACAGCAAGAGACCTGACAGCCCTAGTAAAAAGAAACACCTAAAAATGAGTAAGTTAGGTGCCAGGCAAATGTCAAATGGGGAGGGCCTTACAAATACAAGGAGCCCTCACTGAAAAGGCTCTGTCTGGTCACTGCTGTCTTCATCTCTGCAGGCCAAGGGCACAGAGAGCAGGGCTTAAGAAAAGGTTCTTAGACTCCTGAGTAGGGATGTGCATTCGGTTCGTCCGAACCGAATGCACCCCCGAAAATGGTCCATTTGGACCCCTTTCGGGCTGCTGAAGGCCGATTCAGATTCTCAGATCTGAATCGGATTGCCGCCGAATTTCCGCCGAATTTCGGTGGCAATTCGGCCCCGTTATATCCTATGGGCCATTGAGGTCAATGGCAAAACCCCACCAGGTTTGAAGAACATTGGACCAGGGGGTCCAATTCTACAGGCCCCCAAACAGGTTGCCCCTATCCCCTCCATTGTTCTCTATAGTGGGTGTGAGTTTGGAGCCTCTCCCTCAAACCCCCTCCCCTCCAGCCCCCAGGATATACCCTATGTTTTTGCAATTGACTTCAATGGCCCATAGGATATAATGGGGCTGAAACTGACATTCGGCTGGCCGAAAGACTCCTGAATCCGTTCCTACCGCCGAAATTGACATGCAGGAGTCTTTATGCTGGCTGCAATTGATTCTGCCCAATTCGGCCGAATCCAAATCGGGTCGAAATTTGGGTTTTTTTGCACACCCCTACTCCTGAGTCAGTCAGCTCCCAACAACAGTCATTCAGAAGAAGTACAGTTTATTGAGATCTTTTTTGCATTCAGGTACCTTAACCGGTTTTGTGTTAGAACTAAATAAAGAAATAAAGCACACAAAGCTAATAGATATACAACATTCAAGGGGAACCAAAATGTCTCAAGGCCAACCAGAGGACAAGTAGGAGCCTGCCAAGCTAACTGGCCAGCTTTTCCATGAGAAAGAAGACACCAGGCACTCAAGGTTACATGGCTGGGCTTACAGGGAAAGATAACCAAAACAAGAGACATTCAGCAGAAACGAGTAAAGATCCCATAGTTACCCACACACACACTCTCATGGCAGCCAGGGTAGCACAGAGGCCTGGCTGACACTTAGCTGGCAGGCTGGACCATTCAAGAGAAAGTGGACCTGCAAGTACCCTGTCCCCAAGCCCTTTAGGGCGTTAAAACCCTTTGAATTTTGCCTGGAAATAGATGGGCAGACATTGCAGATCTTCAAACACAAGATTGATATGATCCCCATATCCAGCTCTAGACAACAGCCCGGCTGCCTCATGTATTATTGGACTATCTACTACATTTCATATTCCATTTAGGTTAAACTGCCATTCTAAGGGTCAAAATAGACATGGCAGAGATCACAGATCAGCATTTGCTAGTAAAAAGCAAATTACAAGCATGTGCAGTCATGATTCAGATCAGAGCCACAAGAGAAGATAAAAGCAGTTTAATTCAACCACTGCATGGTGTCACTAATCAAAATAGGGGTCACCTTGCTGTTATTAGCATTTTAAAGGCAAGAAGACAGGTGTTTTTTAAAATGTCATTTTTTTTCCTTTTAAAATGCTAGTAACAGTACCAGGAAGGTGGGCAGTTTCAATTAATGAAAACATGATACACCACCATTGAAAACTGGCCATCAAGGGGATGCACAAAAGTACTATAAAATGGGGATGCCCACAAAAATTAACTGGAGAACAAGCATGCGGAACAAAAACAGTCACCTGACTGTTTTGATGGCCTAACAAGTCAGAGCAACTGAAGCTGCACCGTGCAGTGCTGAGGTAACAAGTGGAGCTTAGCTCTACTTTCTCTGGTTTCCAATAGCTGAAAATGCCCTATTGGGCAAAGAGGGAAGTGAATTCTTGGTTCTACTTCACTGTATGTTACAGCTCCATATGATTAGGCAGCTGAGATCACCCAGTCCTTACTGAAGATGTACATATAGTTGCTGGTTACCTTTCTTTCATCCATTTGACTGTAGGAGCTGGGTCCCCAACCGCCTTGCAAGGGAGGACAATATCCTTCATCCATGGGGTTGTTACTGTGCCACTGAATGTCAGAATTCTGGCTGGAGCTGAGACAGGAAGCAGAAAAGGGTTAACATGGAGACTGGTATGGTGCTACATTCTTTGGGGCTAGAAAACAGGAGAAATTAAATATTTAAAGGAAAAGTTATGCTTCTGGCTACGTTTATATGAGACTAATTAATTCCAGCCTACATTATTTGGCTGTCGGAACACAAATAATATAATTTTAATATCTGCAGAAAAGAAGGTTGGCGGGGGGGAGGAAGGGGGCCTCCAGGCAGCTGGGAATAAAAACAAACAGCTTTTAATCACTGATCCCTCTGTATCGTACTGCACGAAAGCTGTGGACATTACACATGTTCCGATGGTGCTAAGTAGCCTCCAAGTTATGTTAGAATTCAGCCTGCACTGGACATCTGCAACTAGTCTGCATTCTATTGCTGGCTAAAGAAGCACCTGTTGCACCACTATTCTCTTGGACAGCAGAGCTTCTAGTGGAACTGTGCCCATGAGCAGAATCAGGACTCTCAGCTGCCAACCCCATCACTCCCTCCCTCCCTTACAACAGTGCAGCAAGACTGAAAGACAGAGAATGATGTGCACCATGTGTCTTACCTTCCTTCTTTCCCATTTTTTCACTATTTGCAAAAGTATTTTTGTAACTTACAACATTATAGAATAGCCATAACTTCCCTCAACACCCTAACTCCCTCTCATCCAATGTCAGACTCCCCCCAGTTCTCCCAACACAAATTCACAAAGAGAAAGGAGGGATGACGAGACAGAGGAGAAAGAAAAGGAGAAAGGGCATGTCGTAATGGCATCTGGCGTTTATTCAAAGAGTTCCAGGAATTTCTTACAAACGAGATCATATTTCTTGGAGACCTTTTCCTTTTTGGCTCCTAGGGTCTTGCAGGTCTTCCACCCAGCTTTCAGTTTTTGAGACCTCTTGAGATTTCTAGGGTCAAAATCACTGGCATGCAGCTTAGTGTTGGGAAGTTGTTTAAAATGAAAATAAATGCAGACTGGCAAAATGAAGTGTATGCGGTGTTAGATGGTGAGAGATCAAGAAAAGGCAGTGACAAGCATATGCAAGGCAAAAAGAAATCTCCTCCCTTGCTCTGTGTTCTGGTTTGTCCCTTCTTGCCTTCATTTGGGTGTGGTGGGGATGGGCAGGAAGGGAGACGAAGGCCCTTTCTGCACTCTTCCTTTAATCCATGTTCACCGTGGTGTCCTCCAAGCAATTCTTCACTAAAATCAAATTCAACCTTCTTTTTAATCCAGGTTTTTCCCCAATCTGCACTAAAATCGAGTTCAACCTTTTTATTTTGGGTCTTTTCCCCATTCTGCTTTACATTACCTCCTTTCAGTGGCCAGCCCGGTTTCAGACTGCTGTTGCTCCGGGTTATTTGGATGTTAATTTGCTGTGGACTTAAATTACCTCAGCTCGAACACTGAGAAAATCTGGACTGGCAGGCAAATGTGGAAAGGACTGAAAAAAGTGCCAGACAGTGAAGGATTTTTCCTCTTGCTTGTGTTCTCTAGAGTGTTTCCTTTCCACAATTCTTTCTTACACAGGAAGAGCCATCCAGGTTAGACCACGAATCCCCTATAGCATCCTGTTTCTCTCAGTGGCCAGCAAGATGCTTCTAGAAAGCCCACAAGCTTCTAAAAAGCCCAAGTCTTCCTTCTACTGCAGCTCCACAGCAACTGATGATTCCATGTAGCTATTACGGCCCATAGATATACTCCACTGATAGTCTAATCCCTTCTACAGTTTTCTAAGTGGCCACACATTTGTTTCCTTTCCCACCCTGCATACTGCATAAAAAAAGATAGGAAGAGTTCCTCCATTCTCTAGCAAGTGAGTATGCATCCAAAGGCCATCTGGGCATTGGGGGCTTTCAACCCTCTACTTTCTGCCTCATTTAAAGTGGCCCACCCTAACATCACACACTCTTCTTGAAGCCTTAACATTCTCAGGCTGCAGTCACAAGCGCCAGTTGAAGTGGAGGGGAAGCGAGGCTATTCCCTCCGGAGGAATTTGACATGCAGTTGCAAGATCACACCTCCCTTTGTAGCTGTGGGTGCAGCCCATCACTCTGTGATCATGCACATTCCCATGCAGAGAAACGATGAATCACACCTCTGCACTGAAGGCCCCCTTATGGAGTATGTGATGATGCGCAAACTGCGGGGGGGGGTGGGGAAACGGCACCGAGCCAGGATGGCCTGATCAGACCATCCTGATGGCTTGAGAATGTGCTTGAGTGATCAGACAGGGGAAAGTCTGTCCGTGGCCTGTCAGAACCTGTTTACTACTGGACTTTCTCTTGTGTCTTTTAACTCTGCTTCTGCGGCAGAGCAGCATGGGTTGCCGAAGGCTGCAGGACACTTCCCAGATGTTGCTTTCTGATCACTCCCCTTAGATCCATCAGGCATTCACACCTATGTCAGATACAAAGGCACGTGTGATTGCAGCCACAGAGCATTCAGTAAGTAGATGGACCACATAATGTAAAAAAGGCAGTCTTGATGTGATTGTAGATACAGCTGTATAAGGATCATTTTTGTGCAGTGCTTCACCAATGCATAGAAGTGCATGTGAACATTGGTAAACTTTTGTACAAAAACAACTTTTATACAACTGTATCTACAGTCACATCCAGATTGCTTTGGGGCAATGCTTTATCAACATACATGGGTAACAGGGAGAGAGGGAGTAACAGGAACGAATTGAGAACTAGATTTGGAGCATATGCCGCTTCCCACAGCACATCCAGGGAAAACGATCTGACCACTGTGTGAAACAGGATACTGGACTTGATGGAGTAGTCTGATCCAGCAGGGCTTATGTTCTTACACCATGGTGAGTAAAGGAAACCTCCATATTCAGAGGAAGTAAAACTCTGAAACCCAATGCTAGAAGGCAACATCAGGGGGAGAGCCTTGACCTCTATGCCCTGGCTTTTGGCCCTCCAGAGCAACTGGTTAACCACTGTGTGAGATAGGATGCTAGACTAGATGGATCAGAGGAGATCCGGTTCCGGTCAAGACAACGGCGGATGGAGGCGGGAGGGTTCCCTGCTAAAACCACCAAAATTCCTTGCCCCCCGGCACCCAAGAGCACCCCCAGTGTTCTTGAAACCCAAACAAGCTCTCTGGAGTGAGAGCTTGCAGCAGGGAGCTTGTTTTGGAAACTGAAGAGAGCGGTGGCTACCTTCAAGAACTGAAACTGCTCCGATGCGGGAGGCGGGGAAGACACTCAGCGTTGTGCTTGCCAACACTGGGTGAAAGCCGAAGACCAGCGAACCTGCACAGAGTCTTCCAGAGATGAGATAAAACACAGTGAGCATATTGAAACCAGTTTATGATTTGACTATGGATATGAACTCTTCCCTTTAATTAATATGAAGAGGAATTGCCGTTAGGAGACCTATATGTGTTAAAATGGAAGGTGGTGGCATTTAAAGGGGAAAAGCGGTGGAGAAAAGTCCACAGCCTACCCAAAGACGGTTTCCTTTTGTCTTTTTTTTAAAGAACACTTAAGGTGGAACCATTTAAGGTTTGTGACTATTGCCGAACAGCGGGTACTCCTGACAACCCCAATTACTATACTGTTGGATGGAATAAAGCTTACGCCTTGGTGTTTAGTCATGCCGGCCACATGACCACGGAAACGTCTTCGGACAGCGCTGGCTCTTCGGCTTTGAAATGGAGATGAGCACCGCAACCCTAGAGTCGGATTCGATTGGCTTTCGAGCAAGGGAACCTTTACCTTTACCTTTATAGTGTTTGTGACTATTGAGGAACGGCGGGTACTCCTGACAACTTGTGTGTTTCTTTGGAAAGCCCCAATTACTATATTGCTGGATGGAATAAAGCTTAGAAAGATTAACAATGGCTCTCTTTTGGCAGTACCTGTGCTTGCCTGTCACCCCATTTTACGTGGCTTCGGTGAAAAGGAGTGCAGGAAAGCTGGTATGAGCCATATTTCCTGATACAGACTCAAACTTGATTTGCTGATTTAGTGGAATAAACTATGAACACAACCTTTTGGAACGCTTTAATATAAATATCCCTTCAGAGATGGTTAGACTATAAGGCAGATAGAAGAACAGAGAGACAGAAGAAAGACGAAAGAAGAAACAAGATTTGGGGGAGGGGGAGGACTGAAAAGTGTTTATTTCTTTTTCCTTTCTTTTGAGGATGTGTGGATTAATAAGTTTTTGGAGCAGAGTTAAGGTTGGATAACTAAGGAATAAGAAAGCATAGGATAGAATAAGGGTCATAGTATAAGGGTAAAGGTGTATAAAGATATTAGCTATAGAATAGCTATAGAATAGATAATAGTAGCCTCTTTAGTTAGACAATATAGGTATAGATAGTAATAGTAGTAAATAGTTTAGATAGACAGTGAAGAATGAAGATAGTATAAACAGGAAACCCAAAGATAAGTAAATTAAAAGGAAATGGATAAAGCTAGTCGAGTTAGAACAGCATTGATTCCACCACCCTTAATGAACTTAACACAAATAAATATGGAAGACCTACAAAAGCTGATATATGAATCGGTAACAGCTGCAGTAAGTGTGGTAGTAGAAGTAGCTATTGCTAAAGCAATAGAACCAATACAAATAAAACTAGAGGCGTTGGCAACCCAACTGACAACTCAAACAGATGAAATTAAAAAACAAATCTCTGGAAATAAACAAGAGACTACAATCTCAACAACTCTGACTAATAAGATGGAAACTAAAATTGAGGAAATAGAGCAGCAATCACAAAATGTGAAAGAAAAGCAAGATTTAATGGAGCTTACAATAACAAATCTGGAGATGGAGAAAACTTCATATACTTTAAGAAGTCAAAATATCCGGGGAAAGGACAATATAGAACTAGACCAGTCACCCAAGGTGTGGGGGGAAAATATAAATTTAACCAGAGCTACAGTGTACAAAGGAAATAGAGGGCATGCATTGTTAGATAGAATAAATAAATGCTATAAGAATGTGAGAGGTAACTGCTGGAAATCCAGATAGGGTGTTGGCACCTATTTTTATGTGTGGTGGTTAGGTACCAAGTTCAAAAAGTAGAGGAAATAATAATAATGCGGAAATAATAGAAGAAAACAGATTGTTGAGATCAGGGCTATTTTTTGTTGAATGTGGTTGGTTAGGTTAATGTTTATGTGGTAACATCTCTAAGGATATTGTTTCCCAGGATTGGGAATGTTGAGATCCCATTGAGGGGCAGATTAAACTCCTCTCAACCGAAAGCAAAAAAAATATATTTTAAATTGTTTTTGAAGAAGAAACAAACAAAAAATAAAGTAAGAGAAGTTTGGAAATAATTCCTAAGAGCTGTGAGGTGAGCTAACAGCGAACTGATCAGACCGACGAAGAAGTGGTCTACTCAACGCGGCGGTAAGAAAGGAACTGGCGGGATGTCCGCGCCCACCCCTCTGGGCATGCGCGGTGGGGTTCCTGTGCATGCCCGAGGGACTGGGTGCGAAAATCCGTTAAAAAGAGCTTGCTACAGCACCGATCGATCCAGCGCATGCGCACTAGATCCCATGGGCGTGAAGCACAGAGACCACGTTGAAGATTTGCTGGTTACAAGTTATATAAATGGATAGGAAAATGCCGCGAAGGGCAAAATATCATTCTGCAATTTATAATGTAATAATATAAGTTTGTAGAAAATGAAAGAATCTCTGTATAAAGATTCATCAAGCAAATGTTCTATTATATTGGTTGAAAATCAATAAAAATATATATTTTTTAAAAAAGGATGCTAGACTAGATGGACCAATGGTCTGATCCAGCAGGGCTCTTCTATGTTCTTAATTTCAATCAATGTTCTTAGGTATAAAAGAATTAAGGAGGTGTAGAATACACTGCAGAGTGAACTATCTGAACTATAATGGAATGGAACTGGAGAAATTCACTCCTTTTAGAAGAAGGGTGAGAATGTTCCTTGCACTTAACTGCACAATCAGGAAATTGAATCCCAACAAATGAAATAAATGAAAAGCTTTCTTCTTTCACATACATACCCACTACTCTTTCCATGTTTCATTTGTACACAGTATAAGCTATATGCAACACTTGTCCAAAACTCACACAGGCATGGCAGGCAAGAAAGTCCTCTATTATACATCTACCATCACAACTCTATGTTTCCTTTTATGTTCTCCTTTTGTCCCAGAGCCATGCATCCCTTCTCCACCCCTAATAAATCAGGATAAAAACTGCCACCTTTATTAATTTCTGATTATTGAATAAAACCTCCCAAGTTCATAACCTGCTGCCTGCTCTCTTTCCTTGACGAAATATTTATTTTATATACTTCAACAAAGGAAGAGCCAATCAGGGGAAATGTCAGCATTTCCTCTTCATTTGACGGAAAGTTCCTCTAAGACAAGACAGATTTAATATGTGATCATTAAATTAAAATGATGCAGAGTTGTGAAGTGTCAGGAACATAGAACAGTGGGAGTACAGAACAGGTATTTGATGATAAAGATGCAATTTACTGGTGCATGGGCGGTGGAGCTAATTCCATCAAAATAAAAGCCCGGGTGCTTTTTTTATTCTGTTCTGACCTCTTGGCACAGTGAGTTTCAAAGGATGAGAGATCAGAATCCACAAGCTGAATAGAGAAAGATAAGTACATGCATCCAGCAACTGACATTGGCCATTTGGCTGTGAAACCCAAGGGTTCAGGAGAAGCATCTTCTAAATCAGAGTTTGGACCATTTAGGTAAGTTTTTCCCAACCAAACAGATAACTATATTGCAAAGTACAAGCTTTAGGAATTAGACTTACGCACCAAGGTAAGAGTGGATGTGCCACCTTCTTGTTCAGTGTTACACAAATGTTTTATCATGTGGTTCTTTCAGCAAATATTATCAGGGAGATGAATGGAAGGTAGACATAGATTAGTATCAACCATGCATATCTAGAACATGTATTTAGAGCTTTAAGAACTTCCTTTAATACATGCCTAACATTTCATGGGAGTGTTCAGTGGTAAAACATGTGCTTTGCAGGCCTCATGTTCAAAAACTGACATCTCCAATGAGGAAGGTCTGGGAAAGACCCCTTAGCTCCTGTCAGTTGGAGTAGATGAAATGGGTCTAGGCAGATCAATTTCAAATCTAAGTCTGTTTAAGGCAACTTCATATGTTATTAATAAGGGGCCACAGCTAAGAGATAGATCATGTCATTTGTGCATAGAAAGTCCCATGTTCAATTCCTAACATTTTCATTTAAAGGATCTCAGATGTCTGCTAAGATCTTACTCTGCTTTAGACCTTGGAAAGCTGTTACCCATCAGAATAGACATAGCTAGATTGACTACTAGTCTGACTCTGCATAAGAAAGTTTCGCACATTTCATTCATGTTTTCATACAATTCTCCACTCGGGCTTTCATAGTTCATTTCTTTTAACTTTCACCCTTTCCTTTTAATGGGAGCTGAATGGCCAAACCTCAAGGCAATATTTTTAAATTCATTGCTGATACCAAGCTCTGCCATGGTAAATAGTGTGACAAATCACAGCATCTACTTGCCAGGGGATATTTTGTTTGAAATTATGCATATGGATGAGTAAAATCACTTCCCAATTGTGCAGGGTACATAACTTCTGTGCAGCACAAACTAAGAACTTTCAAATCATGCTCTTTCTGTTTATTTGCTTTTCTGTTGGTGCTTGCAGATTTTATCTGGAGAGCTGAGCACGTGCCAGTTCTTATAAAGTGTGCCAACAGTATAGATGCAGGATTGTTGGTGCATTTGGAACTGTGGCAAAAACAATTAATTTACAGAGGCCCCGGTCACACCGCAGGAAAAGCCGGTGCGGAAGTGCGGCTTTTTAGAGCCGCACCAAAAGAGAAGCGCAGCAGCACGATCAGACAGATCCCCCAAGCCGCCGCACATATGCTCCCCAGCGTGATCAGATGCGAGGGGGAAGCCATGGACAGGAGAGCGAGGCGAGTCAGCTGCGCATGTGTGCGCCTGCGCAGTTCGGCAGGGGGCGTCGTATGCTGCGGGAGCCGGGTGCGTCGGCGATCACACGGCTGCCCATGCCGCAGATTTTCCAGTAGGTAGTACTACTTTGCAGGTTTATTTTAACTCTGCATCTTTGGCCAGAAGAGACGGATCGGGGACGGGTGCGCGCCACTTCCCAGATGTTGCGGTGTGATTGCGCCCGCTTGATGCGCCCCCGATCCGTCCCTCTTGTGGATCAAATCCTCCCGTGTGACTGGGGCCAGAGAGAGCATTCTTGAGTTATTCTGATCCGATCAAAGACCAAATCAGCGCTGTCCCACCACTTGGATTTACTGGCATAGATTTTTCTGGTAGATTATTCCCAAAGAATTGTGTTCACCAAGAGAAAGAAACCAACATATTGTAAGTATGTGTGTTCAACCTCAGCTTTCCACTGTTTTATGAAACTGGATTCTAGTGGCACAAAGAGTGATGACTCTTAATATAAGTGAACCACGGTGTCATAGTGGATAGTATGTAGGGTTTAGATGGCGAAACCTAGATCCAGAAAATCATTCAAGAAAGTCATACAAAGCAGTCCTTGAAAAGCAAACGAAAACTGCTTCACTGGACTGCTTGGCGACTTCTGGGATCCATAAAAATAAAGACAGAAAATTATTCTATGTGGTATATGATCATCCTAAAATTGTGGCACTCACATTCCCTTTAAGAAAGAAGCATCACAGACACAATCTCAGTTCTGTTGATCAAAAAGAAGAGAAGTAAACGAAGCCTGTCTAATGAAATTACATGATATTGCTAGCAAAGACACGAGATGAATGAGAATCACAGGGCTCATGACCATTCTGAAGTACCATCAAAAGAAACCAGCTTATTCTGTCTCAGGGGAAAGAAGCTGGTTCAACACTGCATCAGTCTGCACCAATAAATTGTGCCTGCTAGTATTCAGATACATCTCTGTACCCATGAGAGCTAGAAATGTACTGCCTTGTTTAAAAAAACCAAAAACTGAAGCTTGCAATACTGATACCCTAAACCCTGGGATTTCTTTGCCATTCTGTGTGGCATCTTTTAGTTTGAGTCCCTTGCTCTGTAAGACCTGTCAGCACCATGTCATGGGGGGTATGTGCCATAATGATATCTATCTAGTTCATGTTTTATCAGGAGAATGGGCAGTGACTCTGCCTCCCTCCAGTGGTGGAATTCAGTATAAGCCTTGTTACAGCTCTTGTCCTCCTACCAACACTGGGCTCGACACTTGAACTAAAGCCCTAAATCAACAGGATTTGTAGGGGGAAATTTCATCCAGTTCAGGTGCCTCCTGGACATACTAGATCAGAATGAAGGTAGTGCCCACCCACCCTCACCCCAAATTCCAGTAAGGGGAGATTTTCACAGTATAATACTGGAAGAGTTAGTCCTGAGCCTACCACAGCTAGATGTGCCTGTGTGAGGGGAGAGGAGGTTGAGCTAGCCTTTACTTAGGTTATCACTTCTTTTTCCTTCTGCGCTTCTCTCCCCCAGCTATAGACAGAGCTGTTCTCCCAGGACTAAGTGATCTAAGGGAGGATGTGGGTTGGAGTCTTTTATTCAAAGCTGTCTCTCTTTCCCAAGGATCAAATTCTTTCCCCAAGGATCAAACTAAAACTTGCTGTATTTCACTATAGATCTAATTAAGAATGAAGCACAGATAGTTAGGGAGTATTCTACAGCACAGGAAAACACAGTAAAAGAGTGGCTAGAGGGAAAAGCAAATATAAACCCTTACAAGCTAGAGTTAACTTACATGCTGAGGACCACTACCACTCCTCATCCTCCTTGACTGAGGGGTGAGTCAGTCTCCATTCCCTCTGAATGAGCTTACAGAGGCTCATTCCTCTCTGAGGTTGCAAGATTGGACAAAGCGAAAGACTACACAAAGGGGCATGTGGCTGTGAACCTCTATTTCTGGCAGTGCAGCACTGTGCCCCCCCCACTCCAGGTTTGGGCCAATGACAACTAAGGGACTGGCTCTCCAGTTCCCACTACAAACAAATTTGCCAATAATATTGCCAGTTATGGATCAGAGGGTTGCTGCCTCTGCCCTCCAATTTGGTGACAGGGCAAATTAGCTCTTTGAAGCCTTTAAGGTGAAAGCTTGATCTTCACTCAGAAGGAAGGTGACAGCTCAGTGGCTGTTTCACTGACTCTTCTGGGTTTTGTTGGAATATACAAGGTCTATAGGGCACCTACTTGAAGAAGATCAGAACAGCCTATAGGGGACAGCTGAAGGACTACTAGTTATTTATTTATTTAATTAATTATATTTATACCCCGCCCTCCCCGCGAGCGGGCTCAGGGCAGCTTACAACAAGGCACAAAGTGCATACAATATAAAATAAGTAAAACAGTTAAAATTCAGTTCAATCAGGATGCAAGAATAGAAAGATCCCAACGTCTTGCATACCAGAAGGGGAGGGCCAGGGCCATAGATAGATGTTACTTGGCCCTCTGGCGGTATCGCTCTATAATGGAGCGGTGGTGGTAGTGGCAGTGGCTCCTACTCGAAAGCCTGGTGGAAGAGCTCCGTCTTACAGGCCCTGCAGAACTGCAAAAGGTCCCGCAGGGCCCTGATCTCCTCTGGGAGCTCATTCCACCAGATAGGAGCTGCCACTGAAAAGGACCTGGCCCTCGTTGCCGCAAGCCTGGCCTCCTTGGGGCCCGGGGTCACCAACCGGTGTTGTGACCCCGACTGAAGTGCTCTTTGGGGCATATGTGGGGAAATGCAGTCCCTCAGGTATGTCAGACCCTGGCCATGTAGGGCTTTAAAGGTAAGCATCAGCACTTTGAAGCAAATTCGGTATGCTATAGGCAGCCAGTGCAGCGCTTTCAGTACAGGTCGGGTGTGCTCCCACTTAGGGGTGCAGAATGCCTGGCCGCGGCATTCTGTACCAGCTGCAGCTTCTGGATTTGTGACAAAGGCAGCCCCATGTAGAGAGCGTTACAGTAGTTTAGCCTCGAGGTGACCGTCGCATGGATCACTGTAGCTAGGTCATTGCGGTCGAGGAAAGGGACCAGCTGCCGTACCAGCCGAAGATGATAAAAGGCCGATCTAGCAGTGGCTGCCACCTGGGCCTCAAGGTGGGGTCCAGGAGCACTCCCAGACTCCTGACCTCCGAAGCTGGCACCAAAGGTGCCCCGTCGAAGGTCAGAAGCGGGAGCCCCAACCCTGGTCCAGTCCAACTCAAGCACAGGACCTCCGTCTTTGCCGGGTTTAATTTCAGCCTGCTCAGTCTGAGCCACCCAGCCACGGCTTGTAAAGCCTGGTGAAGATCTTCTGGGTTGGAGTCCGACTGGCCGCCCAACATCAAATAGAGCTGGGTGTCATCTGCATATTGATGACACCCCAGCCCAAACCTCCGGGCAATCTGGGCGAGGGGGCGCATATATATATTAAACATCATCGGGGAAAGCACCACCCTCTGAGGCACCCCACATTCAAGTGGGTGCCTCTGGGACTGCTGTTCCCCTAGCACTACCCTCTGTCCCCGACCTTGGAGAAACAAGGCAAGCCATTGAAGGGCGAGCCCCTGGATCCTCACGTCAGCAAGGCGGTGGGTCAGCAGCTGATGATTGACCATATCAAATGCGGCTGACAGGTCTAATAACAACAGCGCCGCCACACCGCCTCGATCCAGATGCCTACAGAGGTCATCAGTAAGGGCAACCAGCACTGTCTCCGTCCCATGTCCCGTGCAAAAACAGGACTGGAATGGGTCAAGAACAGAAGCTTCATCTAGGAAGCTCTGTATCTGAGTCACCCCCACCCTCTCAAACAATTTGCCCAAATAGGGCAAATTGGACACCGGCCGATAGTTAGACAATTCAGCTGGGTCCAGAGTTAGTTTTTTCAGGAGAGGGCGGACCATAGCTTCCTTGAGTGCCTCGGGGAACCGCCCCTCCGAGAGGGACTTGTTAACAATCTCCCTCAAGGCACCTCGAAACCCCTTGTGGCCCACTTTAATGAGCCAGGAGGGGCACGGATCAAGGCCGCACGTGGTTGGATGCACAGATACGAGCAATCTGTCGACTTCCTCCAGGCTGAGCTGGTCAAAACACTCTAAACCCGGAATCGAAGACGCGCAAGGGGCCTCGAGTTCGCTAACTGTTTCAACTGTGGTGGGGAGGTCACGGCGGAGTGTCAAGACTTTATCCGCAAAATAGTTCGCAAAAGCCTCACAGCCAATATCCAATTCCCTACTATTTTGTCTGCCCTGTGGCAGAGCCGTCAGAGACCAAATTGTTCTAAATAATTGGGCTGGCCGTGAGCTTACAGACGCAACGCTAGCTGCGTAGAAATCTCTCTTCGCAGCCTTGACTGCCATCTCATAGGATCTCATAAACGTCCTATAAGATGCTCTTGTAGCCTCGTCGTGGGCTCGGCGCCACCGTCTTTCTAACCGTCTTAGCTCTTGCTTCATCATCTCTCTAACCGTCTTAGATCTTGCTTCATCAGCATAACTAGATTATGGACTTCCCACAATTTCAAATTTTGTTCTTTCTGTCTCCTGAGTGGCTCTTTGGAGACTTCCTGCTTCATCTGAGCCATCCCCCTTTATTCCTGACTCTCACAGCAGTTAGTTAGTTAAGCTTCTCTCCCTCTCCTCTGTTATACCAGAGTTTATTTCTCCTTTACTAAACCAAGTTATTTTCTTTAAACAGTTGGTGCTCCATTTCCTTGCATGTTTAAACTCTGCCAACATATTTTTCTGGGTTGTGACCCGGCAGCCCTCCACTAAGGTCAAGTATGTGCAGGATGACAGGATGGGTTGGATGTGCAGGATGACAGGATCATTCTCCCTTATGAAAGGTGACACAATGGCCACTCAGTTCCTTCCCATAAAATCATTCTATTAAGTTGCTTGTTTTTGAAGGAAAGTTTCCTTACCTTTGGCTAATGGTTCCACAGTGATAATTTCGCTGCTGTTGCCCCTTCCTGCAGCCGTCACAGCCACCACCCAGACACTGTACTGTCGATTTCGACTCAGGTTGGGGATTCTGTAGGAAAATGAGTCAGGAGATGCTTCAAACTCACTGATTACCTGTGACAGGAGAGACAAAACTATAGTAAGCAAAATGCATACATATAAAGAGAAAGTAGAGGAGGGAAGAGTCTTTTTTACCTTTTACCTGGCCTCATTAAGTGAATGACATCAACTATCTCAGGCAGACTGGATAAAAGGTGGTAACAGAATTTACAACGGCAATCAGGTGGTCTGAATGATCTAGTTCCTTCTTGTGGTAATTCATTTGATAAGTCATTCAATCCGTGAAAGGCTTTGATGACCATACTGCATGCACCAGGGTATCAGTGTTATACTGTACATTTCTTTGGTGATTTTCAAATTCACCACTGATGTGGCAATGAACTACATTGCGGATCCTCATCCCCTGAAGTTGTCTGCTTGCTGGGGCTCAAAAACATGTGATGGCAGCTGATTTGTGTAGTTAATCTTTGGTTTATTTCACAGATGCAGAAGGGATGGATTGATTTCATGAACAGAAAGGATATATACGCCGGGATGTTAAATCTCCCCTGAGACTGACACCTGCACTATGTCCCTCAAGATCGCTCTTTCTTGAGCCAGGTCCTGTACCAGAAGTGTGCCCAGAACACAGAGAAGGCCTCAGAGAGTGTAGTGATGAGCAGTGCACTGCTTCTGCGATCTTCACGTGCAGGGCTTTTTTTTGTCTTCAGCTTGGACCCTCTCCCCTCCTTTATACATGACAAATTATGATCCGCTGCTTCTGTGTACGGTTCTAGATCCTTTGTGTTAAATTCTATGTTTGAAATCTCTGTGCTGTAAATTCAAAAACCTTTCAGTACCTCTATCATATACTTTCACTTTGTTCTGTATATAAATTCATCTTGTTACAAACTTTCCCTTTGTTTAAATCAGTCCCAGTCATCTTCGTTAATCAAAGCTGGCATTCCAGAGCATGAAGATTAGCCATTCATTCTTATTAATGTGTCTCAGGATAGAACAGTAGGGCAAGATGATGTTACATCAAAACAGTAACACATGATTCATTTATCACCTCCCATTTAACTTCAGATAATTCTTGGACCATGATCAGTGACGGGAATTTCTGACTTCCATTTTATCAAGGTAACCTATTAAGTAATTATTGTGTCTTCTAGTATCTCTGCTGAGAAACTAACGTGTCATTAAATGCATGCTCTGGCAATTTATATTTTAGCTAGATATTCTAGACTGACTATTATTTACGCACTGTGTTCACATATACTATGGCCTCGCACTTTCTAGGCACCTGCCAATTCAGAATCAGATTGAGACCCAAATTTGATATTAAAACAAAACTCATTGTTGTGCTTTACAAAATAAACTAAAGAAGTTTAATTTTTTTTAAAAAATCATCCATGGTAGTGGTGGGCACAAAGATAATCAAGATTATGTTAAAAGAAATCACACTATGAATGCAAAAATTAAGCATGCCGAATGGGCACAATGCTAACTGTATCTCCACAATGTCTCAACTTATAACATTGCCCAACAATGCCAGCAAACCCAAGATGTCACACCAACATACCACAATGAAACAGATGACACCCAGTCTCCTCAAACTCTTCTCCCTCTTGCTTTAGACAAAAATAGGATGTTGTAGTGCAAAATAACATATGGGCAAATGTTTTTAAAAAAGCAACACAGGAACAGCAAAGAAGCAACAAAAGAGAAGTATAAGAGGAGCCCCAAATTGAAAAAAAAGTCAGAAAAAACAACCAAGTCTGTATTTTCTAATCCTGAAACAGCAATGTTTGCAATCAAACAGTTGGCAGATGTTTAGTCTGATCTTGTGTGCTCAGAACAATTGCTTTTCTAGAATAGCTTCTGTACCCTTTATACCAGCACTTTTATAAATATTGTAATTAATTCCATTTATCACTGATTTTCATTACCATTTCTTCTTATTAGCCACATTTATATCCTGTTCAAAAAAGATAAGTGGTATTGCTGTTTCTGTTGTTATTGCTGCAAAAAACAAAATCTGGTGCGTCACAACACTCCCGCCACCATGTTTATCCGGATTAAATGACACAAGGAAAAATACTAGAAGCAAAATCAATTATTTGCTGTCAGAACAACCCCAAGCTAAGTAGAAGACATATATGCACAGTGTTTCTTGTGGTGAGTTTCCACTCCCACATCTGGTGCCAGTTATAATAGAACTTCCTTACTATCGTATGGAGAGATTCTCTGTCAAACTGAGTGTTTTTTCCAACAACATGGGGATGGTGAGAAAATTCCGCCTGTTCTGATTTATGCCTTCCCACATGTCACATTGTATATTAAGATTAGATCATAGGTACTAGAGCAAAAATAATAACATCTCTCTGTGATCATCAATTCTCCATCTCTATCACTTAGAGACGCTAAAGCCCCCACCAGTTCAAGTCATGTCCGGCTAACCCAGCACATGCAGAGAGCTGATTGTTCAGTGGGCAGTTTGGGTTGCTCACCAACAGTTCAAGCCTGTTCACTAGCTTATTTCTGTTCAATAATACATGGTGCACATTACCCCCACCCATTGCTTTACTAAGCTCTGCTCTCAGTTGTTTAAATGGAAAAAGACAGTCATATGTAAACATGTAAACATATGCACATTTTTCTTTTAAAAACCTTACTGTTTGTTTGTCTGCCAGTCTGTCTGGATTTGTGGCTTTGTCACATATCCCCATGGGAGTTAAAGTTTTCTGCCAGCTTACATGATATCATAATATCATAACTATGTGACATCAAGCCACAACCAACTCATGGTAACCCCAGGATCATGGGGTTTTCAAGGCAAGAGATGAGCAGAAGTGGTTTGCCATTGCCTTCATCTAAATAGCAATCACAACTTTCCTTGGTTGTCTCCCATCCAAGTACTGGACATGGTCAACTCTCCTTAGCATGAAAGGTCCAGCTCAAACAGGTAACTGGCACAGAGCTGATATTTTAAATGAAGCATCTCAATTTTAGATATTTTTTTTGCACAAATTCTTAATCTTTGAGACTCTCAAACACTGGTTGTTGTTTTTTTTAAAGCATCAGTTTAGATCCTGTGATGCGTTCTGCTAATGACTGCACCTTCCCCCAGCACAAAGCACTTTCTACAATGGAAGAGGCTGCATAGCTTCTTGCATCTAGGAAAGGCACCACCTTATTGTTTATGTATTTATTTAATAAACATTTTATAGACCTTTCTTTGTGGTTTAAGACGGCTTACAATAATAGTTTTAAAACATTTCAAATTAAAACCAAAATAACAAACCCCAAATCTCTCCCTCCCTCCCCACTTAAAAAATGCCCGCCATTTAAACCCCAGCAAGCAAACAAGCCTCCCAGTGGTCCTGAAGATGTCCAAGGAGAGGGCTCTCCTCAGGGAGGCCGTTTCACAGAGCAAGGGCTGCAATGGAAAAGGCCAGGACTCTAATGGATGGCCACAGACAGGTCACCCTCATTGGTGGAAGAGATCCACAAGATCCACCCACTGTCTGGATAAAATATTTGTTTTACATGTGCTAATTTTAAATGATGTGACAGATGTTTCAACATGCTCTCATTTTGAATATCAATCAATCAATCAATAGACCTTTAATGGCATATACATTATGAATATCTAGAAGAGCAACTGACTTCACTTCTGTCAGGCACATCTTTTCAAACCATTGAGTAGAAGCTGGGTCTGTTAAATGGAGGAATGAAAACAAAAGGAAAGGAAACAACTGCAACAAAAACAAAAACCTAAATGTTTTGTTGTTTACTTGTCATAATTAAAAGTGTATTTTATGCATTCCACATGTATATGATTGTATACAAATATTTGTTTGATATATTCTTATGTTTGGTTGAAATGTTTTACTTTTTGAAACATTTGGAAAGGATTGTATGTTATTCTGTTGGGTTTGGAAACACACACACACACTTGCTTTTCTGCAACTTTTGCTTTCAGTAAATGGGGAAATCATCCAAGTGGGGAAACCACCTCATCCACCTGTGAATGAGCTCTGTGATGTGTTTTAGTCATCTGAGAAGGCTAAGCTATGCCAAGAGTTACTCCTAGGATCCTTGTCTTCAGTAACCATTGCTCCTTGCCTTGCCTTGTTTCATGTTGCTGTTCCTCTTTGTGCCCTGGAAACTTACTCCATCTGCATTTTACTCTGTTTTCACATCCATGTTTTATTTCACTTTATATCATTTTGCTATGCCACAATATTTTTTAAATTTATAAGTGGGAAAGCACTTTAGCAGATGCATAGTGAATACCAAAAGGACTGTTTGCACATATCTGGTCAAACCTTTCCAAAGGCTTGCCACTGAAATGCAGAGATTACAAAATTAGAAAAGGATTGTTTTGTTTTGCTTTGCCTGTAGTAAAGGACAAACAAATATCTACCCCTTAGAAATTAGTTTTGTAAGGCGGGGATATGAATCTCAAATCAAGAAGCTCCAATTCCCAGGCTTTTTTGGAGAAAACTGTCACACTTAAATTGGTATACAATCCATATAAATTTGTAGAAAATATAAGCCTATACTGAATAGTGGTGAATAGTTCTTCACAAAATGCAAAGTACACCCAGGAAGAAAAAAACAAAATAAAAAGAGGTGCAGTGGGAATTTCTACAACATCTTATCCCTCTCCTTCTATTGAAAATGAGTACATGCCACTGAAAGGGATGAGTATACCCCCAGTTTATCCTCAACTCCACCTCCTTCCTCCCCATCTTGGCTCCTCTATGTTACATTTTGGACTGCAAGTTCTTTCAGGTAGTCTTGTACTTTGTAAAATGCCATGCACATGGATGCCACTGTACAAATGACTAAATAAATAAATAAATAAAAATAACAACGTCTCTCAAGAGTGTGTACATAACCACAAAGAAATTTGTAAGATACGGGCTAGGGTTGCCAGGTCCATTTGATGAGCGGGCAGGGGATGGGGGTGCACTTACTGGGAGTGGGGAGGAAAGAAGCCGAAATAAACGCAATGACTTAGGCACATCGGGGCATTGTATCTATGTCACCCGGAAGTGATGTAGGCATGTCGAGGACACTGGGGTGACACTCTGGTTTGTGGGCAAAACCTCTATGATAGAATTAGCTTCTTACCATAGAGTTTTGCCAAAAAAACAGAGTGTTGCCCCCAATGCCACCAACATCCCAACATCACTTCCAGGTGATGTAGGTACGTCACGTTTATTTTCAGTTTCTTGCCTGTTGGGGGGGGTAGTTTTCCCCAGTTCCTGATAGCCCTGAAGTGGGGGGAGGGGCTCTAAACCAGGGGATCCCCCACCCCGAACTGAGGACTGGCAACCCTAGGAATAACAAAGTTTAGAATTGACATGGGAGCAAAAATCTCAGAAATTTAAAAAACAACATTATTTAGTTCAAACTCTACCTTATCTTTGTAATGGAGACACCCTATGCCTTCTGAGGAAGGGAAAAAACCTTTAAAAGCTATGAAATTAGGTGGCCTAAAACATACAAAAAGTCTTGTTAATACTGCTGATTATAACAGATATAAGAAACAAGACCCTTTATCAAACTTCTATATGTCCGGTGCAATTCAAAAGACTATCCTCTCTGTCAGAAAGGGGCTTTACACAGAGAAATGCTTTACACACACACACCAGAACCCCCCCCCGAGCCCCCCCCCCCGGCCAACTAGCAAGATTTTTACTTTGAATATTGGGGAGGTGCTCACCTATTACCACAGTATCTTTCCCCATTGTGATTTTTTGTAGGCTATCATTTTAAACTGATATCTTTTCCCGCAGGAACAAGACCACTAAACTGATAAGAACAGATGGCTTTATAGATAATGCTTTCCCAGCCAAAAAGCCGAGAAGTGATAATCATTTTAAACTAAAACATTTATGATTATGGATAGCCAAAGTCTGTTACTGAAAAATGGAATTTTAAACAGAAAAGGAAACATTCAGAAATGGACAGCAGGAAAAAGACCACTAAACTCTTTCAGCCATTTCAAATAATTAGCAAAGATTGCACATGATCCATTTTAATTCATGTGAAATAAGGTTACCACAGTTCAGGGCTTCTTTCCCCTCTCACTAATCAGGAAAACATAATATTGTAATGAGGTCATCTTATTCCAGTGTCCTAACAAGGGCAAAATGGAAGATGAGAACCAACAAACAATACCTTGAAAGGAAAGTTTCAGAGAGCAAACTCTAAACACGCTATCCATTTACAGTGCTGCTCCACTTTAACGGCTCTGCCCTTCCAGACTTCAGCCATCACACAAAATGAACAGCGGTTTTATTTTCAGTCAAATGGCCTACTTAGTAGATATAGCAAACTGACCCGATTTAACAGGGTTCCTCTATAAAGTGACTAAAACAGGAGATTTCCAGAGCGATTCTAAGGTTCAATGGACACAGAAGGGCATAACTCTTTTTTAGGAATGCACTATTAATCTCCAGTGTAATCTTCGAATTACTGACGAATGCAATGCCTCGTGAAAGCTTCACGAAAATTTCAGGTAGCCCAGTTAAAAATCTAGTAAGGCCAAATCATTTGAAGAAGAAGAAGAAGAGATTGGATTTATACCCTGCCCTTCACTACCCAAAGGAGTCTCAGAGCAGCTTACAAACTCCTTTCCCTTCCCCTCCCCACAACAGACACCCTGTGAGGTAGGTGGGGCTGAGAGAGCTCTGACAGAGACTGCTCTTTTTCAAAAACAGCTGTGCCAGAACTATTGCTTGCCCAAGGTCATCCAGCAGGTGAAAGTGGAGGAGTGGGGAATCAAACCCGGTTCTCCCAGATTAGAGTCCACGCACTTAACTACTACACCAAACTGGCTCTCTTTGAATGTAACATGCAGTCTTAAACAGGGTTGCTAGTTCTGGGTTGGGAAATATCTGAAGATTTGGGGGGTGGAGCCTGGAAAGGGCAGAGTTTAGGGAGAGGAGGGACCTCAGTGAGGTATAATGCCATAGAGTCCACCTTCCAAACAGGGCCGGCCTGTTATTGTTAAATTTTAGACCATCACCTAGGGTGACGGCTCGACGAGGGCACCATTCTGGCCAGCCTTGTCCCCTCCTCGCCTCGCACAGGAAGCCTCCCTTGCCGGCTTCTTGCTCCATCCCCGGGAAGAGACTCCCCTCTTTGCAGCCCCCCACACAGAAAGAGAAGGAGGCAGGCGGGGACAGGCACGGGGAACAGCCCGGGACTACAGGAAAGTGCCGCTCGCCCTCTGCCGCCCCCGCGGTCTCTTTGGAGCTCCTTTTGCAGCCTGGCACAGGCCCCCTTGCCCTCCCCTTGAGCGATCCAGCCCCCCACATGCATTTGCAGCTCGCCCCCTCGGCCCGCCTGCTGTGGCTCCGGCACCCGCCCCACACGGAGGGGCACCGGAATGTATCCTCGCCTAGTGGGCGAAAAACCTGAGGCTGTCACTGCTTCCAAAGCAGCCATTTTCTCTGGGGAAACTGATCTATGTAGTCTGGTGATGAGCTGTAATTCTAGGAGATCTCCAGCCACCACCTGGAGACTGACAACCCTTCCCAAGTACAACAACAATCTGGATCTGAACTGTGTCGTTAAACTACCTATGCATTTACTTTGTAGGATCTTGAACCTCTGGCTGAGCTTCCCCAACACTTTTATGGCTCCTTATTTTAAAATGAAATTTCATTCCTCTTCTCAGTTCATAAACCCTCCATTTAGGGAGAGTGCACGTATACATAACTAACTCTGCTTGGCCCATCCTTCATTTTATGATCAAACCAGTAGGCTGCAGATTGTTCCATGTTCAGACGCCTGAACAGTTTTTCTTTGCACATAGCAGCTGGGGGATCTCTATTTGGATCAAAACCACAGCATGAGGGAGGAGACTGCTATGACTGTTAGTGGCGAAACAAACCTTAGCAGGCCTTAAGCATAACCGTTTATATTCTCAGGATACAACTCACAACAAGAACAGGAAACTTCACCCACTTCAGCCAGTTTCTAAAGCTATAAGAGCTAATGAGGTCCCAACAACCCAAACTAAAAGACTCAATACCCTCCTGACTAGGGATGCCAGCCTCCAGGTGAGACCTGGGGATCCCCCGGAATTACAGCTCATCTTCAGACTACAGAGCATAGTTCCTGTGGAGAAAAAGGGTGCTTTGGAGTGTAGATTCTATGGCATTGTATCTCACTGAGGTCCCTATCCTCCCCAGGCTTCGTCCCTAAATGTATGGGACTTTCCCAACCTGGATCGGACAACCCTACCCCCACATTCCCCACTGGTGGCCTGGGCAGACCTGCCAGCTCCACTCCTGACACACATAACACAGAGATTAACCCTCCCTAACCCTTTCTCTTTGCACCATTTTCCCAATCCGAAATTACAGAGTTGTTTCTGTCCTGGTGAAGCAAAGATACAAGTAATGGGCAGAGGGCGTGTGAGTCTGTACAGATCTGCAAGGCCATTTCAAGTCTGGAAAATGGCATCGGGTTCAGCTTTTCCCTCATTCTGTGGTCCCCATCTGAATCATGCCCTCACATGCTTCTATTTACAAAGTGGAATGCATGGCAGCTTGTTGAGCTTCCAGCATCTTACCTGCATGAGATTTTGCCTCAGGAATACACATCCCATCCCTCTAGTTAATTTATTAACTCTATACAACCACTGAGTGACTATGGATGAAAATTAACTGTACAGAAATTCCTTTACTTCAAAACCACGAGACCTTTTGGTCTCATGTCTGTTACAAATACTTTTATTTCCACCCCAATACATGGAAAAGAAGTGGTGGTGGTGGGCAATCTGGAGTGGAAAAACAGATGGGGTGAAACAGCCCCCCTCCCTGCTGTGCCTTCTTCAATTGCTTTTAATTAGAAAATACCTACCGGGCTATTATTATGCAGACCTGCTGTGTAGTATTTGGTTCAGACCCAAGAAACAGTCTATTCCTATACTACCTGGACAAGTAGGGCTCCCAAGAGCCACCATGGGCCCCCAGACAAAAAATCCATCTGCCCCCTCCCATGACCCAAACCAAATATCATAACAAAACAAATCACTTTGTGGGCTGCTATCACACATCTATAGTAATAAAAGGATCCACCTGTCCATCTGTTTGTCCATTTGTGGCAGGCATAACTCAGCAAAAAATAAAACTAGAAATCTCAAAATTGGCCACCAGTTTCAGAAGGATTGTGGAGATTTCAGAGCCAAAAATGAAAGGAATCAGAATATCCTGGTCCAGGTTATCTCCAGATCCTCCCTCCATGCTATTTGTAACAGAAGCTAAGCTTTTATAGGGGTTAAAGTGTCAGACTAGGACCTGGCAAACCATGGAAGCTTGCTGAGTGATCTTGATCTTGGGCCCATTACACACTGTCAGCCTAACCCACCTCACAGGATTGTTGTGAGGGTAAAACAGAGGAGAGAACAATGTAAGCCACTTTGGGTACCACTTGGGGAGAAAGGTGGGATATAAATAAATAAATGTTCTAACTTCTGTTCCTCATTTGTTACCACTAAGGCAGATTAACATTTCTTATCATGCATAGTGTTGCCAACCTCCAGGTGATGGTTGGAAATCTCCAGGGATCACAACTGATCTCCAGGCGAAACAGATCAGTTCACCTGGAGAGAATGGCCACTTTGGAAGGTGGATTCTATGGCAGTATACCCTGTTGAAGTCCCTCCCCTTCCAAAATCCCACCCTCTCCAGGCTCCACCCTCAAAAACTTCAGGTGTTCCATAACTTGGAGCTGGGAACCCTATGCATGTAAAGGATGTGTGTGTGTGTGGGGGGGGGGAAAGCATCCTTTTACTACTGTGACAGATTATGGGAAAATATTAACTCCATTCTTCTGTTCACAATATTAACAAAAGTTTGCTATTATACTATTAAATACATTCTAAATGGTGAACCAGGATGGTTGAGGAGTTGAGACTGAAAAATGGCTGCAGGGGAGGGAGAAAAATTAGAAGTGCGAATGAAGGGGAGATTATGAAAACAGGGGAACAAAATAAAGGAGAAGAAAAGTGTGGAAAAGAGTTAGAGAAGTATAGGAAAAGACAACTTAAAAATATTATTTTTGCTATGACGCATGAACAGGGCTGCCACTTTGCAAGGTCTGGCTGTGCACGACCTGGGTGAAACTAAAGAAAGAGAGAAACCATAGACAATGACCGTATTAGGAGGCTGCATCGTGGCAATGCCTTCTTGCCTTGTTCCGGTGCTGGCTTGGCTGGTGTGTTTAGCAGGATCCAAGAAGCAAGGATTACTGCCTTGAAGTAAATGGCAGAAGGGCCTAGCCCCAGAGTCAGACCTGTACTGTGTTTTTTGAGGTGATTTGTCTTCCCTCCTCACCTAGTGGCTGCAGTCAGAACTGCATTAGGGGAAAAATAAATGCACTTAGTGAATTGAACATGACACCAGTGGCTCCAGGGGCCCTTCAGCTGACTTGGTTCCCCTGAATTTTGTCCCCTTGCATCCCCCCTCAATGGCCCTGTTGACAGGTCCTAAGCACTAGCGTTACTAAATCAGGGTTGAGAAATTCCTGGAGATTTGGGGATGTAACTTGGGGAGCATGCAGTTTGGGGAGAGGAAGGACCTCAGTTGGATAAAACACCATATAACCCACCCTCTAAAACTTCCATTTTCTTCAGGGGAACTGATCTGTGTAGTCTGGAGATCAGTGGTAATTCCATGAGAACTTCAGCCCCTAACTGTAGGTTGTCAACCCTACTAAGCACCTACAACCTTGAAACTCAAAACAAAAATCCATTTCGGAAAGAAAAAAATAGGGATTTTTTTAACAGGCTTTACACACACACACACACACACAGAGAGAGAGAGAGAGAGAGAGAGCGAGAGTGAGAGAGAGAGAGAGAGAGAGAGAGAGAGAGAGAGAGATCTCCAAGAAATGTCACTTTTAAGATAAGTGGCAGGACATTTAATGGCACCTTCTTAAACACAGAGTTACAACCTCTGAAGTCCCTTGAAGTCAAGTACTTTACTATTTTTACTTATTAAAATGTTTTAACCACCTTGATCAAAACAACCGGAAGGCAGTAAATCAAATACGAACTATAGTTTCAGTTTTGTCAGGACTAGACTGTTTATACCCTGCGGTTTTCTGAACATGATGTAAGTCGCCCTGAGCCTGCCTTAGCAGGGAGGGCTTAATAAAAATCGAATAAATAAATAAATAAGTGATGAGAAACAAAACTTTTTGCAAAGAAATGCCATATGTACCATTCTTATCATGTTGTTTTGACATGTGTAGTTTAATTTGGATAGTAATTCTGAGTGAACTTCAAGGCAATGTTCTGCAAATTCAGATTGAAAGAAAAACAGCCCTTTCCTGTATCAGTCTCCTGCTATGAAGGAAATTGGACTGACCCACCTAAATTCTAGAGAGCAGAACAAGAATACAGCCTGTGCAATTCAGCACTGTAGCAATCTCTAGTGGCCTGCTCACAAAATTACACTTTCCCTGACTCAAAACAATGAAGGAAAGTCTACTCAGAAGTGTTGGAAGGCCACAAGATTGCAGTCAATATCAGAGGTGAAATGTCACTTTCCTGAGATAATCTGAGCCAAACTCTCTGGAAAGGGCATGAATCAATACAGTTGAACCCCACTCAAGGATATTAACGAGTTTGTTCTACACATGACTGTCACTTTTTGCTATAGTCTAGATGCATGAAATTCACCCAAACCAAACACACACGTGCACAGAATAAAACATCAGAGAAGCCTGATTTTGAAAATGACCCCAATATGGAAGTAGCTGAAACAAATAAGCTGTAGAACTGAGTTTAGCACCAGAGAAAAGCACTGCTGTGCAGGGAAGGATGGGCTAGAAATCGAATAAAATAAATAACTTTTCAAAATGTAACAAGAATAATACCTTGGAAACAAATTCCAGTTACCCAATGTTTTCTGCAGTATTTAATCCCTCTATGATATATGCCAACAGTTTCAGTAAAAGAAGGCAGACCAGAAAACACTCCGCATGTGAGTCTGATTAAACTAGAACCAGCAGTGCCATCTGGTGGCTTCTTTAAGGCCAAATATTGTCCTTCTATTTTCTGACCTCAGAAACATAAACTGATCAATTCAATAAAACTAAAGCAACAGTCTTTGTACAATAATAAATCTCAAAGCAATCAATGTTGCAATACTAACAGGCAGTTCAAATTTATTTTAAGGGCACCAAATCATCTGGGTTTGAATGGTAATTTTTATTAAATTGATTGTATCTACCTCACTGAAGAATGGATCTGTACTATCCACTGCCACCTCATAGCAATAAATAACAATTCCCTGTTAGGGATGGGCACAAACCAATTTTTGAGGTTTGGTTCGTGGCTGAACCATGAAACAAACCACAAACCTATACAAACCGGAAGGTTGGTTCACAACTGAACCAGTTTGTATGGGTTCATGAACCCTGCTTTTTGATGCCCACTGCTTTCCATGGGGAGCAGAAAGCAGGTGTTTAAATTACTCTGAGCCATGTAAACCACTACTTTCTGCTCTCCTTGGAAAGCTGCGGAGAGCAGAAAGCAGTGTTTTAAATAGCTTGAAGTTGAACCCAAGAAAGCCCCTTTAATCAGCTGAGCCACCTGGAACTGTGCAGTTTGCTCCATGATGCTCATCTGTTTAAAGGGGCTTTCTTGGGCAGTGATCCCCAGGTGCTGGCTGCAAAAGAAAGTCCGTTTAAACCGATCAGCATCATGAAGAAGTTTAAACTTTAAAGGGACTGCACAAGAAAGCCTGAAACAGCTGAGTGGTGGGGAACCCCAGCCTTTCAGCTGTTTTTGCAGCTTTCTGCTGGAGCAGAAAGCAGGGGTTTAAGGGGACTCTGGGTCCCTTTGAATCCCTGCTTTCTGCTCTGGCCAGGAAGCAGCACAAGGCCCATGAAGTCCTTAAACGTTCATGGCAGTATGTGATGGTAGACCCCTCACAGACTTTGGTTCCTGAACCAAGAATAGGGTTCAATTTATGCTCATCCTACTCCCTGTAGATTGGATGGATGGAGTGCGAAAAACAGCTTAATAACATTTAAAAACCCATCAGGCTAGCAGAAGAGAGAAAACATATAAAAATGCTTTCAACAAGCTCTGATTTTCTGCAAATCTATAATGTTTTCCAATCCTACCTAAAAAATTACACCTCAACCTATTTAGCAGTCTATGGCAATTATCATATGTTGTATTCCTTAACCAAGTAGGGATAACACTACACCCACAACTTGATTGAAAGTTTTTCAGCACAGGGAATTCTACATGCATTCTCCACATTTTGAGCACCACAACATTTCAGCTAGCAGCAGCTGAGTTCCACCTGGGCTAAGTTTGCCTTCCTCTTGTTGCAGGCACTTAAAGCCCTGACAAGGCCAGAAGCACTAGTTCAAGGGCTCTTGGCACATGTTAGGCAGCCTTGTAAATAAGGAGAAGCTGCAATGTGCTTCAAGTTTCTGTTTTGTTTTGTTAATTGTATTATTTGTTCAAAGCAGGGCTACTGAGAGCCACCATGGGTCCCCACACAAAAATTCCATCTCACCCCCTCATCTAAAATAAATACATGTTGATGATGATTGATGATGATGATGATGAATTGTCACAGACAAATATTTGACAGGTAGATCTGCAATTTGAGATCTCACCAACTTCTTGGAAACTGCAAGTGTATCTTCACAAGATTCTTGCTGTTCCAAGCAACACTGTCTTTTGAAGCTGAGCTGGTATTATTTGTTCGATGCCCAGAATGCCCAGGGTTTCTTCTAGGCACTGCTCCAAGGACTCCAGTGACAACTGGCATGATGGTAACCTTCTTCTCCCAGAGGCCCTCTAAATCTACTTGTAGGTCTTGGTGTTTCATGATCTTCTCCTGTTCTTTCTTTTCTATTCTGCTGCCTCCTGGGATTGATGATCCAAAACCTATTTCTCATTTTTTTCCCCTACAATATCAGGGGTGTCTTGCTCCAGGTGTTTATCTGTTTGTACTTGGAAGTTCCAAAGAATCTTTGTTTCATCATTCTCCACGATGCTGTGTGGTTTGTGCTCCCATAACAGTGGCACAGGATTTCTTTTTGATTTCCACAAAAGACTAACATGGCTACCCTTCTAGAACTTGTCCTTTCTAATTACTCAGTTTCTGCAAAGATCTCACTAAGATTTAAGCCTAAGAGTATGTTTTCAGCACAGGCTGAGTTTTGGAAGACAAATACTTCTGGGCATGCATAGAATGCCTTTCCCTCAGTGTTAAGAAAGCCGCAGTTTCCTCTCTTTCTTTCCATGCATGCAAAATGTAAATATTTCTCTCTCACTACTCTGATAGATTCTTGGGAAAGATTCTTGGTTGCTCTGCTCTGTCTTACCTATGCCCTTAGTGGCTGAATTGCTACATTACAAAAGTGTAATGATGATTCTAGCTTCACTGGGCCCACAAGCTGACTTGGGCCCCAGGAATGTTGTGCCCCCCAGTGCCCCCTTGGCAGCCCTTAAAGTGTCTGATTTTTCTCTGAGCTACTTTGAGATCCTCTGGGCACACAAATGCCATAATAAATATAAATATTGGTGGCTGGTATGTGTATATGTCTTGCTTCCAGTCCAATCCATGTGCTAGATGATGTTTTCAAATGGCAGCATGTGCAGAGAATACATTCATCTGTGGATAATAACAACTAACTGACTCCTATCTCATACTGGGGCTGCGTTCAGACTTGCAATTTGCAGCACTAGGGAGTCACGTCAAAGAAGACTCAGAACAGACCCGGAACAGGTTGGTTGCGGTATTCCCATTCACACTGCAGCAAATGAAGCGGGAGGATACTGTGGAGGAAGCGCAAGGGAGCATTCGCACTGTTGGCCCACCCCTGATGGGCTGTTAGTGGCTGTTAGCGGCTGTTTCTGTGCTCCTCTGCATGCGCCTATGCGCATGGGGCACCTGCTGCGGAAACAGCCAGCGCCTATTATCAATGACTGTGGGTTGTTCCTGCCTTACAGTGCTTGCGTTCACACGTCAGGGAACCGGAATCAACCCATTCTCCACACGGTTTGCTACCACTTCCACCAGGTCCTTTTAAAACTCGGGAGGGAAGTAGTACAAGTGGCTTGAGTACGGCTGGGGGACGCCCGACAGCTGTGCCTGTGTAAACCCGCCTCTTTAATCTGCTAGTGAAATGCTCCTGAAACGTTTGGCTGTGAGGCCAAACTGCCAGTCTGAACCAGTGTTCCCTCTAAGCTGAGTTAGGGTGAGCTAGCTCACAGTTTTTTAACCTCCAGCTCACACATTTTTGTTCTAGCTCAGGAAGGATGGCTCCAGAGCAAACTCATTTATGCAGCAGCCAAATCACTCACAACTTTAATGCCAGTAGCTCACAAAGTAGAATTTTTGCTCACAAGACTCCACAGCTTAGAGGGAACATTGGTCTGAACGCAGCCTGGAATTGTCCTATGACTTGCTGGATCCAACCAAAAAGTTAATCTTCACTATCATTCTGGCATCAAGAGTAGCTAGCCAAATACACTCAGAAACAAAGAATGGCAGACATAGCTATCCCAATATTTGGTATCAAAAATATAGCACAAGAACATGAAGGTTCCATTTAGCTCTCATAGCTAATAAATATTGTTTGCATTAGTCACTGGTTGTCTTTGGCTGTCTGACTGCATTGTTTTTATATTTTGTATGAAGTCTTCAGTCTCTGTGAGAAAGGCAGGCTATAAATGTAGTAAATTAAATAAATGTTATGTTTTGAATCAAAGGGATCCACAAGCCAGTTTACAAACTACTGTAAACTACAGCAACACTACAGAAAACATGCAAGCAAGAAAGACTCCTCCCCAGCTGTCAAGACAGAGACCATCTTACAAGAATCTTCTAGTATGTTCCAGCTGAAACAACACAGTTCCCTGTGTCCTTTGCCTGAATCGGAGTGGCTCAGGGTTAGAGGTCCCTTTTCCAGCCTTTGGTGGGGCACCGCTGGTGCCAGCACCGAAGGTCAGGTGTCTGGGAGTGCTCCTGGATGCTGCCTTGACAATGGAGGCCCAGGTAGCAGCCGCTGCCAAGGCAGCCTTTTACCGTCTTCGGCTGATTAGGCAGTTGGTCCCCTTCCTCGAACGCAATGATCTGGCTTCAGTGATCCATGCTATAGTCACCTCGAGGCTAGACTACTGTAATGCTCTCTACATGGGGCTGCCCTTGCGGCTAATCCGGAAGCTGCAGCTGGTGCGAAACGCGGCAGCCAGGCTGTTGATGGCCCTCCCCAGGTGGGAGCACATCCAGCCTGTGCTGAAGTCATTGCACTGGCTGCCAATTGCATTCCGGATTCGCTTCAAGGTGCTGGTTATGACCTTTAAAGCCCTAAATGGTCAGGGGCCTGCCTACCTGAGGGACCGCCTTTCTTCGTACATTCCCCCAAGAGCACTGCGGTCTGGAACACAACACCGCCTGGGCCCCCTGGGCCTAGGGACGCCAGGTTGACAGTAACTAGGACCAGGGTGTTCTCCCTGGTGGTGCCAATGCCGTGGAATGAGCTTTCCAATGAGATTAGAGCTCTACGGGACCAGTTCTGTAGAGCTGTAAAAACGGAGCTGTGTCGCCAAGTGTTCCAATAAAAATTGACTGCTCCGGTGGGGCCACACTAGCACTTTATTATAGGATGCCGCTGTATTTATTTACTTAGTCTTTTTGTATTTATTGAAACTGTATGAATTGCATTTTATATTTTGTATTTGCTGGTTTTAAACTGTATGTTGGTTTTAAATTGCTTGTAAGCCGCCCTGAGCCGCTTCGGCGGGAGGGCGGGGTAGAAATTTAATAAATAAATGAATATTTAGCTCCACTGTTCTACACAGTTCTGTGATTTTCTGCAAGTGCTAGTCATCTCTCACACTAGCAGATATTCTGCAAGGTCATCCATCCAGGCCTGTCAATTAGGCTCATTTAGTTCAGCTGTGACTCTGGTATGGCGGGGGGGGAGTCATTCTCACCTGGATGCCATGGATACTGTCGAGTGATTGGTTGAGCAGGTCAGAAGGTTGTGGCCTGCAGTTAGTTTTCTATAAACTATAAAAGTGGTTAGTGAGAAGTGCTATCACCTTGCTTCCGTGCTGCCCAGAAGATATTCGTATTATGCTCAAGAACTCTTTACTTCCAGAACCAACTGCATTGTGGTAGGATTCCAGTAAAATGTAGCTAGTTAGTTTTCTTGTGTTTCTGTGCATTTTTATCACCACTGAACTATATGCCTTTTTATTAAACCTTTTTCTTGAATTTCTTCAATAAAGTTTTATATTGCTTTATTGTATGTGAGTTACTCTGGGAGTTTCTGAGACCAAACCCAGTTGCAGCTTGCTTACGTTGCTGCATTAAGGCAGGATCAGACTTGACACTAGCTGTTTCCCGCAGCAACTGATATTCAGTGGCATTCCACTTCTGAAGGTGGAAGCTCCATTCAGCCAGCAAAGTACACACCCACTGATAATCCTGTCCTCCGTTGATTTGATTAATCCTTGCAAAGGAGCAGCTAATAACCAACCATCAGGAGGCTGGCAAATCAGCCATATAAATCATGCTTCTCCAAAATAAAACTGGATTCAAATTTGCCGTCCGAACAGCCTTTAGGTTCCAGGGGAAACAAGCCTTCCTGCAGAGCAAGTTCTATAGTTTAGGTGCTGCAGGAGAGAAGGCCCTGCTCTGCCTAACTGCCCTAACTATCCAGGCTCATAGTCATCCTTTCTTAAAAGCTCTTTAATGTGGACTTAAAATTCTGAATTACTAGTTTATGTTTTCAGTGTCCATTTTAAAAATGTCTGCTTTTCTTAGGGTCACTTCTGGAAGCTTGGTTAGCCCTACCATCAGAGGTAAAGTCTTATCCTGTAAGAGCATGGGTTGCCTGGCATGAGTAGCAAGTGGTGAGAGTTCCAACAATCCACCCTGGAACCAAAACCGGAGGAGATAAAAGGCATCTGAGCCATATGCATTGAATGTAGCTGGCTACAAAGGGAAGAGCTCAAAGCAACTCAGTAATGGAGCATGGAACAGAGAAGCGCAGCACTCCAAGTTCCACCTAACCAGGAGAAAACCTCCGGCTGCTAGTCTTTCGGAAGCTATGAATTGGTTTGATGAAAATATTATTGCCTATGTCCCACCCTTCCCCTGGATGACTCATCAGTAGCTAAGGAATAGTGCTGAATCATCAGGATTTCCCTATGCACCGCCTGCATAGAAAAAGTCAGAGTACTTATCTGGTCCCTCCTTGGCAGAGGGTTTTCAACTCTGAGGTAGAGCCTAGAGTTCTCCAGGAATTGCAACTGATCTCCAGATCGTACAGAGATCAGTTCCTCTGGAGGAAATGGCAGCTGTGGAGGGTGGACTCTATGGCATCGTATCTCCACTGAGTTCCTTCCCCTGGCACTGCCCCCAATACCTCTAGGAACATCCTAAGCCAGAGTTAACAACCTTACTCTTGGCACTGGTATAATCCCCATATGTGGGAAAAGAGAAGGAAAAAAGTCACAGCATGTAATTGCTTGGTTCAGCATGCCCAAGAGCACACCGACCCATTTCAAGGAAGATTCAGGGTAATACCAGAGTCAGAAAAAGCAACAACACATGGGGTCCCCAAATCCATTTACAGATCACTAACTGGCCATCACTGCAATAAACAATCTTATAACTATCATCGTCATAATTTCTTATTATTTATTATTATTACTATCCATAATGGACGGTATAAAAGGACATGTTTGTTTTATCATACCAGACTAACAAGGACAGAGCCATTGTGCATACGGGGTATGTGCATGTTTCCCGTCAAGAAGGGCAAATGGGAGAACATTAAAATGGGCAGCACATATACTAAAACTGGTACAATGCAGAGAAGATTATCATCTTATAACTATTGTTAAGATGAAATACATGATAAATATGAAGTCTCCTCCATACCCTAATTGATGGCCTCAGGAGCCCATATTTCCAAGGAGTCATAACATCAGGCAGAGAAATCTGACAGGGCTTAACCAGATGTGACATTTTCCATGGGTACACTTACAGGTACACCTAAATGTCATATTTTGTGTACCATGTGGAAAATGTCACAACTCGTTAGGCCCAGAGGCATGCAGCTTAGGAAGCTTTTGTTCTGTTATTTCTGCCTTAGTGACAAGAGAAGGTGGGAGGCACAGAATAAGAAAGGTAGAAAGTAATAAACAGAAATAAACAGAGTTAATTGTATCCATAGTATAAACATAAAAGTAGTTAATACTTTAATCATGCAATTCCATGATGCTGCTAATTTTGCCTAGAGAGCTATAAGAAACTGATCAATTCCTGGCACTGGTATTTTATTTATTTATTTATTTTATTGGATTGATGAATCGCCCATCCTGTGAGCAGACTCTGGGTGATTTACAACCTTAAAACATTTAAATACAGTTGACATATAATTAAAATTATCCCAGTAGAACAAAAATTATAATTTAAAATCATTCCAAATGGCATAATAGTACTCATTTGCCAGTCACATCGCTGTCCTACATGATAGAGCAGGGTATGGGGGGCCATAGAAGAAAAAGAGAGGGTGCCAGTCCTACTCTCCCATTCCTGTCCTCAGCTAAAAGCCTGGTGGAACATCTCTGCCTTACAGGCCCTGCGGAATTGCATCCAATCCCAAAGGAGCCTGATGCTGTTTGGCAGAGAGTTCCACCAGGTTGGGGCCAGGACCAAAAAGGCCCTGCCCCTAGTTGAGGACAGCCGGACCTCCTTAGGGCTGGGGATCACCAGCAAGATGTTATCAGCTGATCTCAGCCTGCTTTTGGGGACATATTGGAGGAGATAGGCCCTGCAATACTGGCAGAGATGCATGGTTGTACAGTGGCCAGAAATGTGAACCACTGTGAGTACAGAGGGGGGTACGGAGGGGGGCGGTTAGAACATATTCTAAACTCTTCCACCCAGGGTCCCATTCTTGATGATGCCGTAACATGATGCTTTCTAAAAAGATGGTGTAAGTTAAAGTACTGTCATTGAACTCAATGAAGAGAAAAACATGACCCCTCACTAGAGTTCCAGGTGGTGGCTGGAGATCTCCTGGGATTACAACTAATCTCCAGATGACAGAGATCAGTTCACCTGGAGAAAACAGCTGCTCTCCTATCCAAACCCCACTCTCCTCAAGCCCCACCCCCCAAATCTCCAGGTATTTCCCAACCCAAAGCTGGCAACCCTACCCCTCACACCTTTTGATCTTCCTGTACTTCTCTGATGAGACAAAGGATGCTACTTATTCTGTACAGTAAACAAAAAGCAGCATATAATTCCCTGGCAGGCCACCCATATCTCAGATGACAGGACGTGCAGCATGAGACTATTTTACTCTAGCCTAATGTCAAACAGATGTTGAGCATATAAGTGGGAACTCTGGTGATTAGAACTCTGGAGAGCTCTGTGTGCGCACACAAAAGAACACATTGCACAAACAACCAAGGCTAACAAATACAAGACAATCGTATTGCTAACACTGTTTTCTCAAAATGCTTACAGAACACAAATAATGAACAGGAACCAGTAGTTCAGCCTTCGGACTAGATGCTGTCCGTTGCGGCTACTGCTCATTTCTCATGACTACCCTCTTCATTCCCTTGGCTCTTAGCAAGATGCCATTAAACAGGTGCAGAAGGATGTTCCCTCCTCCCTCCTAGATTCTCCTTCCAACTAACTAACTTCCTCTTACTGGAGTCCATTTGAAAGTCTCCTTTGAAAAATAAGCTGCATTCAGGCATGGCAATAATTTTTGGTGTATAAATCATGATTTGATAAACCCCCATTTTTTTCTGAATGCAGATGGTTCAACACAGGTTGCGGTCACACGCACCAATTGGAGCGGAGGGGAAGTGAGGCTATTCCCTCCGGAGGAATTTGACCTGCAGTTGCGAGATCACACATCCCCTGTGTGCTGCAGGTGCAGCCCGTCACTGTGTGATCAGACGCACCGCGGGTGGGTCTCTCTTTTTTGCTGTTTGTTAACCATGCACATAAGCAAGGAATCGCACCTCTGCACTGAGGGTTCCCCATGGCGCATGCGATTATGTGCATACTGCGAGGGGGGGGGGAACCGGCACCGAGTTGGGATGCCCTGATCAGACCATCCCAGTGGCATGAGTGCCTTCTTGCATGATCAGACAGGGGAAAGTCTGTCCGTGGCCCGTTGGAACCGGTTTAGAACTGGACTCAACTCTGCTTCCATGGCGGAGCAGCACGGGTTGCTGATGACTGTGGGATGCTTCCCAGATGTTGCTGTCTGATTGTTCCCTTTAGATCCATCAGGCCTTCGCACCTATGTCAGATCTAAAGGCGCGTGTGATCACAGCCTAACTGTAGTTACTTGGTTTGTACAAAATGGGCTTTCAAACTAGGATTTGTAAGATTTTTTTTACCACGGTTGATTTATGAGATCACAAATCACAATCTGTTGAATAACACTGCTCTTCACAGATGTCTGGATGAAGAAATGGATGTATAAAGAGGATGTTCTCTTTGATGGAAGATGGGAAAGAGGCAAACCAGAATTAATGCACCAACTGGAATTTCTTACTTAGAATAACAGACTAACCAGAAACACGGTAAAACTAATCAGGGATTATCACGATGTTTGAATGTATAGATAGACCCTAAACACTGTCAGAACCTTACAAAACTTAATTTAAATTCCTTTGATATTCTGGTCCTGCATAAAGATGTACCTTACTCGAAAGACAAACTGGCAATATTTTAAGATGGAAAATATTTTTTCACTATTGCTTTGACTTTTGCAACCTTGGTAGAACTTGCAATCTAAGAACCCAGCCTTAGAGTAATTCTAAAAACTTTATATCATCAGCAGGGTTCCCTGTTTCTTGCTGTTACAAACACACTGAGTGTAAAGGAGAGATGCCAATCTCTAAACATATAGCAGTTACACACCAGAGCAAATTAAAGGGCAATCTCCCCCCCTTTTTTTCTTTAAAAAAACCTTGAGAAGTCAGTCTGAGTTCTGTGCAACCTGAAAACACATGCTACATTTTGAACAGTAAAAAGTACTTGGTGGGACCTGACCTGGATAGCCCAGGCAAAGCCAATCTCATCAGATCTCGGAAGCTAAGCATGGTTGACTCTGGCAAGTATGGGAGACCACCTTGGATGGGAGACCACCTTGGAATACCAAAGGCGGGAGGCAGGGGCAGGGGCAAGTCTTATTGAGCCACCTTTCTGAATATCCTCCAGACCCCCCCCCCAATGACTTCCAGGTGCTTTGTTTTGGATAACTTACTGTGGGGTATGGATGAGAGCAGAATACAGTGTACTTTCGGATGACACCATTCAATTTGATGGGTGGTAGCCAGGATACAAACACAGTGGAGGCCGAAGCTGCAGCTGCTTTGACTCCAGCAGGAGGACCTGGAACTGCAAAAAATCTTCCACTCATCCTCACAACAAGAACCCTTGAGGAAGGTTAGGCTGAGACAGAGTGACTGGTCCAAGGTCACTCAGCAAGTTTCCAGGGCAGAATGGGGATCTGAACCTGTATGTAAAATGCCATCAAGCCGCAGCCAACTTCTGGTGACTGTTACTATATGGACGTATGTTTGCATTTACTGTCTGTATTGTGCTCATGCCATGTTGATCAAATGTCTGTGTATCTGTGCTCTTGGGGATCCAGGGTTCACTGAATGTGTGTTTGCTGTTATGCGCTTGAATAAGCTGGCCTTACACCTCTAGCCGTCCATAATGGGCTTGCTGAGATGCCAGCTCTGCACAGATGCATCCCTGGAATTTTCCACTGTGCCCCTTGGACCAAGGAGGCCTCATCCCACCAGGCACCAGGAGGACATTTGGAGAAGCAACAGGCTCTTTTGGAATTGCAAGGACAGCATTCCTGAGCACCTATAAATCAGCCTCATCCTCTGCAAGTCCGAAGGTTGCCAAGGGAACGGCTCTTCGCACCGACCATATGGCCCCCTTTGAAGTTAGGGTAGAATATCTGCATATCGCCCCCCCCTCATTAGGACGTCACCCCCTTTTGGACCTATAGCCTCAGCATAGCTTTAGCATAGAGGACGAACCTAGGATTTATGGTTCTTAGGACCAGCCCAGAAACACAGCTTTTAAAAAGGAGAAACTCAGCCATTGTTCTCCCTCTTGCTCTCTCTTGCTCCTGCCTGCTTGCTTGCTCCTGCTCTCGTTCCCGGGAGTCATGACTCCAGGAACGCGCACGTGGTCTGGCCTATCCAACCCGTGTGTTTACAGAGCCACCCGCCTCTCCTTAAGCTGCCCCTTCTCTGCCACGAGGAGATTTCTTCTCAGCTTGGACCTCAGATAAGTATCGCGATATCCTGTTGTGTTATTCCCCTTGTCTGTAGCTTTTGTTATTTTCATTGCTGTTATTATTTTCCATGAACTATTGTAACTAAGGATCTTGGGAGAATCTGTGTGTGAAATCTGTATTCGTATGCTTGAGAACTGTTTAGTAAAGACAACTTGATTTATAAAACCTAGCTGTTGTCTGATTCTCTGGGAACTAGCGAGCCTTCAATGGGCCAATCTGACCTCTGTATACACGGGTTTTGAACGCACCCCCCCCCCGCCTCTGTACTCAGAGTCAATCCGGGCTCCCAGAACCGGTTCCGGTCCAGTTCGGGTAACAGATTTGGTGCCCCGTGTGAGGCTCGAACTCACGACCTTCAGATTCGGGTAACATGACCCTGTAGAGTTTTCAAGGCAAGTGACTAAGCAGAGATGGTTTACCATTGCCTTCTCTGCAGTCTTACTTGGAGGTCTCCTACTTATATTCCAAGATCTGTACCATTCCACATGCTGCTGGCTGTCATATAAGTATGTAATAAATATAGTTACAAGAGGAGAAAGAAACTAACATAGAAAGAAACTAACATATACAATTCCTTGTACTGAGTGGGGATGATTTTTGCAGAAACTACCAATATGGAATATATGGCTGCATCAAGAATTTGAAATTAAATTTCCACTGAATCTAGAGACAATGCTATTGGTAATGATTCCAGATAATGTGGAAAAAACATCACAAGAGTTATTCAGATATATGTTAACTGCAGCAAGAGCACAGTTTGCATCTACTTGGAAAGCAGAAGATTGCCCAATGAAAGAAGCCTGGTGTGACAAATTAGCTGAATATGCTGTAATGGCAAAATTAATGAATCAGGTAAATAAAAGACCAATGAAAGAATTCCAGCAGAAATGGAAAGCGCATTACTCATATTATGGTATGGCATAGTGTCTCAGTACAGGTGATACCTTGAGATTATTTCAATGGTGAAAAATAATGTTTTCCTCAGTGACACTCTGTCTAGAATTCATTCTTTTGAAAATCATCCACCAAACACATTGCTTGAACCAAAAAGTGTACATGACTATGCATAAGAATGCCATTATATACTAAATGTCAGTTCTCGAAAAACCAACTCTGATTAAAGTTCTGTTCAGACAACATAGCAAACCTCTGTTTTGCCCCTGATGTTCCATGCTCATGTGATGGCTTCTTCCCTCCATCTATTCTTCATGAGAGGAGCTTAACTAAGGACTTCCTGGCTTCAGAAGCCTTCAATAACATTTGCCAAGCTGTCTAAAGGCAGCCCCCTGGCCAATTGGAGTTTGCTTCCCTCAACACAAACTAGGATTTAAAACAGAGATTAAACAATGCTTTACAATCCTGGGAAGTGGGGGCATGCAAGGATGGCAATTAATCATATTTATGCCCATCTTGAAGAAACTGAGCTTTGCTATGGTGTCCGAAGACTGCATAAAGGACCTACATTTTTATTCTTTAATTAATTTTAAGCTCCACTTAGCACCCAAAGCAGGAACAAATTGTTACATATGCTGGGTTGGATCCAGACTAAATTGGCAATTCCCACTGACTCCCTCTTCCTGCTGCAGCCCCCCCCCCGCTTATGCTATTCCCCAGGATGCCCTATCCCCCAGGGGAGTAGCTTTTTGTGGAAATCAGAGGGCTGCAGTGGGAGGGGGGGGAGGCAGGAAAATCCATTCTGCCATTGGAAAATGTAGTCTGGATCCAATCCACTGTACCCATTCGCCTTGTCACAAAGAATTCTGCTTATTTAACAGGGAATATAGAATTTATAACACATGCAGGTAAGAAGTAGGAGCTGTAAGAGACAGCTCATTTTAAATCTTGGTCATCAGAAATGTTCTTTTTTTGTATAGAACCCTGCTTTTTCCAGGTGATTACTTGCCCTGATGGGAGATTTCTGTTATGATCTGCATAATATAGCCCTTCAAGTCCCCCCGGGGGGCAAGGAAACCCCCGCCCCAGAGGCCCGTTCCCCGCCGCCACCAGATCGGGCCCCGGGGGGAACTCCCCCCCGACGTGCACATCACCAGGAAGTGATGCGACCACGCCAGGCATGGCTGGGGGCGGGACCACGGCCATCCGAGGGAAAACTCTATGATTTTCCCTCGTATGGCCGTGGCCCCACCCCAGCGTGCCTGACGTCATCATGTCACTTCTGGGTGATGTGTGCGCACGCGCACCAGACGCCAGCCGGGACCCCCCTGCTCCCGGCGAAGATTGACTTGGCAACCCTAGCATAATATGTTAAGAATCAGTGGAACTGGACATGTGTTTAAAAGCAGTCTGATGGATATGGCCCACGGCCATCAAACCCTCTGGAATTTGTTCACATGGATTTAAGTTTCTGAAATCAAGACAGGCACAAAGAGAATTTTAATTTGCCATTATCTTTTCAGTATCTTCTTGTCTATAACTAGCATCTCTGTAGCCAACATTTCTCTCTACCTTACCTGCAGAGGAATGGGGCAAAGAGATCAGGGCCATGTATAATTGCAGCATGTCTGATGATCTCTAAAGCAACTTGCAATAACAAGGATGTGTGTTTGGGCTGTCAGTCAAAGAAATCACAGTCTGTAGTATCCTTTTCAATTTCACAATTCAATATTCACCACAGCTGAGACAGGAATGCTGCATGGCTTTCAGAACTAAGTTTTATCAGTCTTTAAGACGCCAGGGGACTCCTGTTTTTCATTTCTTGGAAATGATTAAAGAGTTCTGAAAATATTAACATATTTGCATATTGAAAGTCAATATATTTTTGCTAGTATTATTGAAATATTTTAATCAGGACAGGACTGTATGTGCATGTATATGGTAAACTGCAGGGGGAGACTGGCCATTAAGGCTGCCAGAAAAAGTCCTGGTGATCCTATGGCTTGGGAGGGTGGCCATCCCAGCTCCTTGCAAACCAGCAGCCCAAGCTTGTGTGGGGTGACAAAGGAGGCATTCAGCTGGCCAAGGAAGTGCCTGCCTGAGTTCCCCACAGCAAAGGAGGTGTGGGGTTTGATGGGCAGGATCTTTTTCCCTCCCTCCCTCTTTTGGGGAGGTGGGGCTGGGGCCCTTTTCCAGGACTGTTTTTTCCTCCTAGTCCACCCCTGGTAAACTGGCACTGCTGTGGAGAGCTGTGGAGAGCCAGTGTAGTATAGCGCTTAAGAGTGGTGGACTCTAATCTGGAGATCCAGGTTTGATTCCCCACTCCTCCTCCATATGAATCCTGCTGGGTAACCTTGGGCCAGTCACAGTTCTCTCAGAACTCTCACAGCCCCACCTACCTCACAAGGTGCCTGTTGTGGGGAGAGGAAGGGAATATGATTGTAAGCTGCTTTGAGACTCCTTAGGGTAGAGAAAATTGGGGTATAAAAATCTACTCTTCTGTAAAGGGAAGAGCACATTGTGGAGCCATTGTGACAGTTCAAAGCTTTGCCTGACTGTGCTATTTCTCAACTGTTTACTCAGCAACATCAGCATCTGCCACCACCAACTAGAGATCCATTAGCCTTTTTTTTTGGGGGGGGGTCTTTTTACTGGGATGGGGGAAGAATGTTCATTTATGGTATAGTCCCAGAAAGTTCCAAGGCCTCTGTCTTAGTCCCCCCCCCACACACACACATCTTCAAAAGAACATCACAGTGACCCACATCTCAACAGTGCTGTGAGGGTGCAATATAGTAAAGATGACAAATATTACCTTATTTCAAACATTAAAAAACCTTAAAAATTCACTAGGAAAACAGTTCAGGGCTACATCCACAACGTATTTTGCAGGGTGATCCACTTTTACTGGTGCCAGCTCCCAGAGGGCTTGCAGTTTTTTAATCCACAGAATGCAGCTTACTACATTTTAGGAAAGTATATATTCTCTTTGGTGATGGTGTAATAAGCAGAAAAACACCCAAATTTACAATGCAATTCAACACAGCCTTACTGGAATAACTTTTCATATGGTTTCACTGTTAATGGCTCATGAGAGTCAGACTGGAACAGCTTGAACAAAATACTCCTGCTGCACTCTTAGTATATTCAATTATCAACATTAACAAGCTATTAGAAAATTGGCAGTAGCTCTATGGACGGTTCAGTACTGAAGTTAAGTCAATGTTTGAGGAATATATAAACACTTTATTAGGAAGGCATGTTCTGAACAGAAGTGGCAGCATCAACGATATTCTACAAATATTGGAAGCATGGAAGAAGTACAATTGCTAGAAGTACAAGGGCTGGTGACCCCCAGGAGCTTCTTGGGGTGGGTCTGTGCATTGAGAAGTGTCATGCCACTCTGTGACACCACTTCCAGTTGCATAATTGGAAGCAATGTCATGTACATCAGTACACTCTAGCAACCCCACCAAATTCTGGTTAAGTAACCAGAAATGATATCACAGCATCATCATAACAATATTTTTGCCCAATCTTCTCCACCTACTACACTGGGCAGCAGTGGTGAACCAGTGGAGGGGTGTGTGTGGTATAGCAGGAGACCTGGGCTCCCTAGGAAGAAGTGAAAAATATATACGGTTCAATCCAAAGTTCTTTTCCTGAGCAGAAGGTCACTTACACTCACGTGAAAGAGGATGATTTTTTGCCAATTTCCTCTTCTCACTGTAGACTTGCCCCCCTCCCTACATTCACACAGGAGGCTGCAACAGGAAGGGTGAAATAAGAATAATAAATTTTGCTTGTGTGGCCCTCTCCTGGTCCTGGTTGTAGCCTATAGAAATATCTATATGACTAATTAAATATATCAATATAACTAATTCTCAGTGAGACAGATCTGTGAGTACTTAAATCCAGAAAGTGGAGAGATGAACAGACAAGACAGAGCTTTCTATAAACTCAATAAAAGTCTCTGGTTTGCACAATATCTGAAACCTAGGGAAAAAGGGGGTTAAAAATGAATGCCTTCTGTGGCTGTTGCTAGGCAATCACAACAGTATTGCCAGGTGAAGCCTTTGTTTCTATCAGTAAAAGGCGGGGGAAGAGGGAAAAGCTCTTTCCAAGCCTGCTTAGGCTTTTGAAAGAAGATTCATTGAGGCCAGACTCACCAGCAACCACTGGGTGACTTGATACCATGATTTCCATGACTCATACAGGTTCAGCTGTTTGCTACTGTTCAACAGCAGCCACCACTGGAAAGCCAGCATTGTGTAGTGGTTAAGAGTTTCAGACTAGGATATGAGAGGTCCACGTTCAAATCTCCCCTCTGCCATGAAAGAGTGCTGGGTGACCTTGGCCCAGTCATACATTCTCAGCCTAACCTACCTCACAGTGTTCTTGTGAAGACATAATGGAAGGGAATGATGTAAGCTGCTTCAGGTCTACATTGTGGAGAAAGATTGGGTATCTATGTAATAAACAAATAATAGATACTGCTGGGGATGGAGGCAGGTAGGTTGGTTGGTAGGTGGGAAGTAGAGAAGAAAAAGTGAGAGGCTATGGGGGACTTCAGTGAAGGGAAACAGGAAACAGCAGTGGGAAAAGGATTACTGGTGAAACTGAGGTGCCCCTCACAAGTCCTTGCATATTCCCCATCATGTAACTGGGGCTGGCCTGAAGGCTGGCACTGCACAACTCAGCCAGACTGCCAGGGCTAAAGATGGAGAAAAACTGAAGATAGGGTGAGGAGATAAATCTAGGTTGGTTGGTCAGTGGGAAGGAGAGGAGACAGGAGAAGGGGAGAGGCTATGGGAGCTTTCAGAGAACAGCAAGAAGAAATAGGATGGGAATTGAGATGCTCCCTGCAAGTCTTTGCAAATCTCCCACTTGTAATATTTATTATGGAGAAATTGACCCAAAAAGTCTATGTTGCCCCTGATTAGGGACACACAAATATGCCCTTTTGTTGTTGCTGTATATTGTCAATGTGGGACTTGTTCTGCCTATTTTCATTGCTGCCATTCCCAATTCATCCCCTCCCCCCACTGTTTTAATATGTCAGCCTACAGAGCTCCTTTCTAGACGTGATACAATGTTGCCTTGGACTGTAAAGAGAGAGGCAATACCAGCTGTAACACTGGGGGGGGGGATGACTGCTTACCATCTTGTTTCCTCCTTTTGATTAGTTTGCCAAGGATAATTAATATGTCTTTGGTCAAGGATACCTTTTCTGAAACCATGCAAGAGGTAGTTGTGGTAGTTGGGGAGGGGCTATGTCTCAGTGGTAGAGCATCTGCTTGGTATGCAGAAGGCCCCAGACTCAATCCCCAACCTCTCCAGTTAAAAGGTCCAAAAAAGTAGATGACGTGAAAGACCTCTACCCAAGCCTCTGGAGAGCCACTGCCAGTCTGAGTAGACAATACTGACTTGGATGGAAAAGTGGTCTGAATCAGTGTAAGGCAGTTTCATGTGTTCATGTAGTGATGCAACCACTCTTGAAGAAGCCATCATTGGACAGAAAGATAAAGTGAACAATTATAGACCTCCATGTCTCAAAAAATAAAACTAGATACTGCCCAATTCTTGACCTGTATCTATCTTTGCCCTAACCTGGAAGTCCCAGGCTAGCTTGATCTCATCAGATCTTGGAAGCTAAGCAGGGTCATCCCTAGTTAGTGTGTGGATGAGAGACCACCGAAGAAGTCCAGGGTCGTGACTCAGAGGGAGGCAATGGCAAACCAACTCTGAACATCTTCTTGCCTTGAAAATCCAATGCAGTCACCATAAGTCTGCTGCAACTTGAAAACATTTTCCATCACCACCACATCTAACCTTGCTTGTTTAGAAAAGGTGACAGGGCATGTATTAGCCAAGCAACTTCAGGCATATCTGATTGATATGCCTTCCCTAAATCCATTTCAATCTGACTTTTATGGGCCTGGTTTATAGGGCAGCTGCCATTGACGGGATTATACTATTTTGCTAAACCAATTGGAACATGGTTTTGGTCTTTGTTATCTGATTTGACTCGGAGAGTGATCACTGGAGAGGCTGAACTTGTGGAATGCCACGGTTCTCTTCTTTTCTCCATGCTCCTTAATATCTATGGGCCAAACTAGAAAAGACAGGCATCCTTGAGTTAGCCCCAGGAACATGCTGCCATTTGAAAAAGTGGTTTCCCACCTGGAAAGTCCTTTAAGCTGTGCCAGGGGGCCTGATTGTGGTCAGAACCACCATGTCATAGGGGAAAGAGGGGATCCCACCTTTCACCAGGTGTATTATTTGTTCATATGCTCCCTCACAACCATTTTGGAACAGAAAAACAGTGCAGGGGAGGAGGGGGAGACAGGAACCCCTCTTTTCCCACATCACAGTCCCCAGCAGGATTGGGACCTCATGGCATATTTAAAAGAAAAGTGTGTGTGGGGGTGCTCAAAAAGGCCCCAGGCCCTTGTGGTGGACTCAGGGATTCTATATCGTCTTCTTTGGTCCTAGATTGAGTACTGTAACATGCTGTATGTGGGAAAGCCTCGGAAGACAGTCTGGAGGCTTCAGGTGGTGAAGAATTCAGCCGCTTACCTCTTAGTGGATATGGATCATTGTGCCATATTAAAAGCACTTCATTGGTTGCCCAATAGCTTCCAATTCTAGGTGCTGTTTGTTACCTTCATAACCTGACCCATGTGCTGAGAAGGACTCTCTCCTGCTATAAATCTGTGAGCCACCTTAGGTCAGCCCAACAAACTCTAGCCTGGAATGAATTAATGCTAGATTCCAACAGGTGAACATCGGTGCCATTTACTGGACTACACTAGTAAGCAGCCGTGACTCAGTTATAGAGCAATTGCCAGATTCAATCCCCGGCATCTCAAGTTACAAGAATCTGTCAGCACATGATGTGAAAGACCTCTACCTGAGACCCTGGAAAGTCACTGCCCGTCAGAGCAGACAATACCGACTTCGATGGACCAAGGGTCTGATTCGGTATAAGGCAGCTTCCTGTGTTCATGTGTACACTCAATTTCACCAGCCATGGCTGGTCTGTCAAATAAGGAACACAGATTCATTGTTTTAATTAAGATTTTATAATGCATCCTTTCTAATGAATGCAATCATTCAAACCCCATGCCATCAAATGCAAAAATGCAATTTAAGCCTACAGTGTGGTGAGAAAATGAGTGTCTATTTAAATTTTAACGATCAGTGAAATAAATCCTCAGGTGGAAAGACACTTGGTTAATAAGTGACTCTATTTAAAGTATAGAAGGAACTCCAAGCTAAGGAGATAAATGGAGCACATTCTCAAAACAGCCAGACATTTCTGCTGCAAGTTTCACAGTGCCAGGAACATCCTGGACAAGAACAGTATTCCCCCCTGCAGATATCTTGGGGGGGGGACACACAAAAATAATGCAAATCTTAAAAATAGACCTCATTTTGTATTCTGTAAGAGTGGTTTCTTTTTCATAAATTCAAGTGGGGACATGCCTGACCTCTGGTGTCAAAAACCAAGTACTGAGCATGATAACAAACACACATTGCTCCTGGAATCTTTTCCTTGCCAGTTGGGATTACTTCTAGCACATGAAGGTAGGATAGTTCCCCCCACCATAACATACCTCATCTATGTATGCCATATTTCCATAAAACTATCTGCATGTGATAAGATTTAAGCAGATTACAGAGAAAAGTGAATTTACATCCCTTGGACAGGATGTATTGTGCTGTTGATTTTCTAAGCCAAATATTCCACTGATGCCAAAGATCAATAATGAAGTTAAGGCACTTAGGAAGTTCACAGACCATGCAGTGAATGTATAAAAGACTGGAATGGTTCAAATGTTAATGTACATCCAACCCTACACACTTAGGTTTCCAGACCACCCGAACAAATTGGCCCCTATCACCCACAAGCAAAGATCAGAAATGGGCAGCCTCTGGTGTGCCAGAGGATCCAGTAAAGGAAAGAGAAGATTTAATAAGACCAATCCATATGGGGTCAAAAAAGCAGGCTGAGCTAGATGATTAGCAGGGGGGAAAGGTATTGGTTGTCAACATTAAAAAAAACACTTTAGGGATGCCATACATGTTAGCTAATGGGACTTCTTTTGAATTTCCTTTATTATGCTCGCCCTAACTGTGTATCCCCAGTTCTAACAAAGAACGTGTTTGAGTATGTCTTCAACGCTTTGAAATAAATTTTACTTTTCTTGAAAACGTGGATTTATTCTCGATGCTTGGGGATCCAACATTATTGTTAGAACTCCCTTTCTCCTATCGTTCCGAATCTGGCAAGATCATGAGCGGAGCTGAGGGAGACCTACCGAAAACGGAGGGGGATTCAGGATCGGTCCCACACACCTCCGCTCCTTTGGTGACTGCAGCCTCGCTGGAGGGT